>NC_056739.1:211716866-212016866 GCF_019279795.1 Protopterus annectens | reverse complement strand
CAATAACTGAATGTAACTTTGTTCTGGTGGAGGTTGTAAAGTCCAGGAAAGTGGTTTGTTTGGAAATTTAAACTGGTGATTTTTTAGGAGGAAAACATAACACATAAGATTACCCTGTTCTTGAGCTAAAATGAAGGTTCTCCATTAGATCTTGAATGCATCTGTTCTCTAATGTAGGGAGGGACCTATCTCACCCTAGCAAAGGCAGTACAAAGGGGGCCATCATCCAGAAAACTATTTAGGAGTTTATCCCTGTTCAAGTCCCTAAACATTAACTGCCAAGGGACAGTGTTCTTATCTGAGTGAGCTGAGGTTCTGACTTAACTCTCCCCCCTTATGACAGCTGCTTGTAATCCAAGACAGACCCTGATTATCGCCCATACAGGAAACTATGAGCATGGTTCCCTGCTCTGCAACTCTTGTTTTCGATGACATTGGATTTGGTGAAGTATCTATTTAAACCTAATCCCACACCATGGGTGGTTGATATGAAAATTGCTTCACCATGAAACATCTTATATCTTCACCCTGACATGAAGGCTACCATGACTGTCTTGGGATCACAACACTCACATCCCCTAGTCTATGGTCACTGTTCTCATGTAAACCTTCACCCATGAGGAATGGTGAGTCAGCATAAGTTGCGTATTCCTACTCTCTGCTAAGCAGATGTTCTAGCTCTGAAGCTGCTATTTGAACTTGTGCTTTCTGGGTCATAATCCGAATATTAGCCCTCTATGTACATGCAATGTGCGTATGGAAACTATGTCCACCTTCCAAAAGGACAGAAGGATTGTTTTTATTTCAGTATTTACAGTCGATATGGTAAATATTTTTATAGCTATAATGTAATTTGTAAACATTTATACATGATGATTCTTGTTTCTGCTGAGGTTTTACTCCTAGGCTGAATCTGAAAATGGTCTAACTGGATCAGCACTCTACCAAGGTCAACACACATGAACAGACAGATATATAAGTGTGTTTATTGAAGAGCTCAGAGATGATACTAAATAAGACTTTATTGTACAATGGTTGGTAAAGCGCCTTTCAGACTAAATTATAAAATATTATATCAGCTTTGTTAAAAGCTGAAAAAAAATCCTATGCGGAATGTGTTAAATAGTTAAATATAAAAATTGGCAAAGGGAAATCATTCATGTTAAATATCGTAGGAGAATGTATATAGTATCTTTGAGCAGAAACCATTGTTGTATAGTAGGAGGGCAAGTTCTGAAAATAATAAGGAGAACAAAGACTCAGACCATGCATTGTAAATGGCACTCTATAATTTGCTGGCAGGCAGGGCTTTCTTCACACTTACTCTAATTTTAATCATGTGACTGCAAAGTGAAAGTTTTAATTCTGACATATAGAGCCATTGTTGAATGAAAAATAGGAAACTTTTTTTTTTTAATTTAGGAATTTTTAACAGGCTTGCAAGAGAGCAAAGAATCCATTATATCTGTTAACCAGGTAACCAACAAGACTTTTGCCTTTTCAGAGTTGAGGCAGGAACACTGTTTAGTCTCAAAGAAAGATAAATCTTCAAAAAAAGTGTGAGAAATGTAACTTACAGATCAAAAAACGCTGATGTAAATGTCCTACTAGAAGAATGAAAAGAGGTTTCCTGAATAAATTAAAGGTAATGGATGACGAATTTTCTATAAATAAAATGTTTGGCACAAGTCACACCTGTCACCCTTAGGCTTTCGTATACTGGCCAAGGCTCTTGCCACCCCCATAGTGCCTTTTTTAGGCAAGGTTCAAAGGACAAACCCACCTCCATAGACAACCCAAGGATAAAAAAACTAAAGGTAATGCTACTCTATGCCAGAAGTCTAAACCTCAAGATGCACACACTCGAGGCTCTCCTCAGTATGGAGAAAATCGATGTCTGTGCAGTAACAGAAACCTGGTTCAAGGCTCCTGAGAGCACCTCAGCACTACCAGGTTATAACTCATACCGTGCGTTTCAGCCCCAAAACTCGGACTGAAGCACAAAAGGAGGGGGAGTATCTATATTCATCAAAGATACCTACACCTCCAGGTTAGTGGCACTGCACGAAGCATCGGAAACCATCCATGTGCAACTAACAGCGGGCAAAACTGCCTTTCAGTTTGTAGACTGCTACAGAACACCCTCCCTATTACAGGAACCCCACTTGGCATTCCTGAGAACACTGGAGAATATGAAGGTCTCCAAACACTATGTTATTGGGTGACTTCAACTACCCAAACATTGACTGGGAAAACTACTCAAGCCCAAACACCCTCGCCCAACGGTTCCTTGAATTTATAAACTCTAATGCAATGGAACAACTGGTCACCACTCCCACAAGAGGGAACAACATATTGGACCTGGTCATCACCAACATGGGGATTCTATGTTCCAGACCAGAGGTAAACCCCTCATTGGTAAGATCAGACCATAAACCAATTTCCCTGGACATCCATATCCCGTCCCCACCCCCAGCCAAGGAAATCACTGTAAAGAATTTCTCAAAAGCCAACTTTGCACTTCTCAAGACTGAGATGGAATCCTTCAAAGCCCCTGGGCCAGAGGATAATACAGCCCAATCCGCAGAATCCTTTACAAATGCATTCTATGAGCACCTGCAGGAATGCATGGATCATGCTATCCCAAATAAAACCAAGACTCACTCCTCCAAAAACAGTCTGGTGGACCCCGGCCATAAATAAGCTATACAACAGAAGGAGGAAGCTACTACATGACAGAGCAAAATCCCAAAAAGGGAAGGCATCTCTGATCAGTATTAGCAAGAAACTTTGATCCCTCATAAAATCATCAAAGGCCAGTTTCGAAAGAAAAATTGCCCTAGACACTAAAGATAATCACAAGGCCTTCTTTAGTTATGTCAGGAACATGGGCGGAAACTCCCAGATATGCTCTGAATTGTTGCATATCGGTACAAAATATACCGAACCTACAGACATAGCCAACATCCTGGCAGACAGATTCAGCGCAAACTTCTCCCCCCCTTCCCCCTCCCAAAGGAGCAAATGCCTATCCCAACTGAATGTATCCTCCCTGGCATCACAGATGCACAGGTGAAAGCTGCCCTCTCCAAAGCAAAAAACACAGCATCTGTGGGACCGGACGGTGTCCCAGGCTGTGTATAAACGAGCTCCAAGAAGAACTGAACCCTCACATTAAGTCACTGTTCAAACTTAGCCTTACTACAGGATATGTACCCAAAGAATGGTGTACAGCTACAGTGGTCCCACTCCACAAAGGTGGTGCCACAATGGACCCCGGAAACTATCGCCCCATAAGCCTGACTAGTCTGGTCTGTAAAGCTATGGAGCGTATTATCATGGAACTCATAAACAAAGACATTGGGAGCCTCCAGACACTGGACCCTACCCAATTTGGCTTTGTTAAGGGCAGATCTTGCCTCTTAAACCTAGTTGATTTCTTTGAAACAGTTACCAAAGCCATAGATGAGGGCAAGGTAGTCCACACAGCCTACCTGGACCTCGCAAAAGCCTTCGACACAATTCCCCACTTGGGCATCATAAATAAGCTTACCAGCTTAAATATCAACCCCTATATCACAAGATGGGTTGCAAACTGGCTCAGAGATAGAACCCACATGGTCAGAATTGCAGGTGCCATGTCCGAATCCAAACCAGTTACAAGTGGTGTTCCACAGGGCTCAGTTCTGGGACCTCTCTTTTTCGGTATATATTTCTCTGAGGTTCAGGCTAACACGCGGGGATTATGGCTGACAAAGTTTGCAGATGACTGCAAACTGGGGGCCATAATCGAATCTCCAGCTGACATAAGCATCCTCCAAAAGGGTCTCACAGAGACGGATGCTTGGTGCCAGAGCCACGGCCTCAAGCTAAATGCTAAAAAGTGCATAGTCATCCCCTTTGGGAAAAACAAGATGCCCACAAATTACCACATAGGTGGTAATCCATTAAGTATGGAAGAAGTAATTAGAGATTTGGGGACCAACGTAGATAGTAATCTCTCCTTTGATAATCACATTGCCTAAGTGGTTAGAAAGACCTTCTATATAGCCCACCTTATCACAAAAGGGTTTGCATCTAGATCAAGAGAGGTCATTGTGCCCCTCTACTCATCACTCATCAGGCCCATAATTGAATACAATGCCCCTTTTGGGATGTACCTTACCCGACACCTGCAGCAACTGGAGAGACCCCAAAAGTACCTCACCAAGAGGATCATGGGCTACAAACAGATGTCATATGCAGCTCGACTAAAGAAACTCCAGCTCTATTCACTTGCTTACCGCCTACTCAGAGGTGATCTATGCCTGGCGTACAAAGCCATGTCAAACCCAGAATTAATGGACATGCTCCACCTCAAAAAATCCAAGTCCCTTAGAGCTACACGTTCCAGGGACCTAAACCTCAGCACAAAAATAAATAGGACATGCTGGAGGGACAGATTCATTTCCCAGAGGCTCCCCTCACTCTGGAATAGAATCCCAAGTCATGTTAGACATAGCCCCTCGCTGACCCTCTTCAAGCGAAATCTTGACGCGTGGGTGGGAAATCGCAAATTCACCCCTGGGATCTCTTCTGTGTCCCTGCTAGACACAGGCACACTAAACTAATCTTAAAAGGGTACCTTCTGTGACCTACTTTACAGAGGCACAGTAGGCTAATCTAATAGGGAGGCGGAAGCCAAATACACTCTGGCTAGGCTTATAAATGCCCTAGGGCAGATAGCCCAGTATCTACCTATGAACCTATGAACCTAAGAGGAATTGCATGGCATGAGTAGACGGTGGAGATAATGTAACAGGGAAAATCTGGAAAGTTTCAGTTGGACTGCGTTAGTTGTCTAACACATTATATAAAATAATAAATGCATAGGAGAGGAACAGTAAAAGAATATTCACCAAATAAATGAGTATCATCAGCTTTGTCATATACCTGCTGGTCAAGTGCTGGCTTACATAAGTCACTGCCTAAATATATGTTTTAGAGTATGTGCACTGAGATAGATGTACAGACAGATAAATAGATACATTTAGAGTGTACACATGAGTGAAAATATTTGCAATGAGTATGGATGCCTCCATGTAAAGGAATTTTGTCTTACATAGGAAATGTAATATTCTTACATGGGATGGACTGCATGGGTTTGTGTATGACTGGTACAGGGCTTGAAGGTGAGTTGCATGTATGTCAATGTTTTCTATACTGTCAGTAGGGTTTAATACAGTTGGCACAGAAGGTAAAGGCTGTGAGCTATAGTTCCTGTGGTACAGAATCTGATTTTCCCAGCCCTCATTTGACTACTGTGTGACTTTGAACAATTCATTTAACTGGACTGTGCTTTGAAGCAACTGAGAATTTTGGCTAGGCTCCTCAGTGGTCCCCTGACTGCAAGCCTATTAACTACTTAGGAGTGGAGATGGTTGTGTTTGTCTGTTGGGGAGTTGTAGGGTTTAACAGTTGAGTTGCAGGGGTATGTTTGATGTGTGATTGACAGGGTGTTGTGTCTTTAGATATGTCAGTGTGCATGTGTATACACATACATTTAAGTGAGCAGTCACAGGTTTGTATGGTTTGTCTTTTGTTTATGATCAAGAAAGATTGCCTTCCTGTGGCTTTTGAGTGATCATATGGAGGTTTGTCAGCGTAAGCATTGTTATGCAGCTGTATGAAGAGTGTGTGGAATCAGATTTAGTGAATGAGTGCATGAACAACCAGAGTTTTGACAGATTTGGATGTGCGAGTGTGTGGATGTGTAGGCTGCTTGTGTTGTGTGTGTAAGATCAGAGTTCAGTTATGAGTGTGATACAATATGAGTGTTTGTGCAATTCAGTGTCCTGAGTGGCACCTTAACTTGAGTTACATGCAGTCTTGGTGCTATATAAATTTTGAGGTGGGTGCATGGCAGTTAGCTATATCTGACCATATAGCTGCTGAATGGAATTTTTTGTGAACCTGTTGGTGCATTTGTGATCTTGTTGTGTTAAGATGAGTAGGCTAATTGATGTGTGCGCTTCGATATTTCTTTTGATGAAGTGACTGTTGATTCTTTTACTCTCATTTTTGAGGACTATCTGTGAATAAATATTGTCTGCTTACAGGTTTGGATAAGAAATCCCTTTTCAAAATATGAAAAGGGAATCAAATTAAAGAAACAAGTATAATCAGATGGAATGATTTAAAGAATATTCGGAAAACTACAGGTGTCTGGAAAAGAGCAGATGTGTCTCAGAAGGTGGAAATAACCCAGAGAATGGACACTACAGGTGAGTCAGGACCATCTCAGAAGGCATTAAGCATGAAACAAATATACAGAGACATCTGTCTGCCTGGAATCTACTGAAGTGGAGTCCAAGCTGGCATGGATCCTCATTGAGGTTATGTCAAACCACTCAAGTGTATTTTTAAACAAAATAAGAAGGAGAACGTGCCAAACAAGACAAATAAACCAAAAAAGGCAATCGGAAAGGCTGCTTCCCATGCTGCACTGAGTCTTTATTAAATACAGTAAAATCACTAAGAATAATCACAAACACAAATAAAACCATTAACGCTTTAAAGTATCACCGTGTTTTCATCCACCACAGTTAGACTTCATCAGATGAACCACAACAATTAAATGTCTCACTATATACCAAATCATTAACTAACCTCTCATTGCTTAATTAAATATTTAAATCATACTACCAATTATGAACCACCCTACTAACAGTATCCCTAAAATTATGTTAAGGAGGATATGTTTGATTATACAATTATAAATAAATAATCAACAATAAATGAATGAATATAATAACAATGAATAAATAAATAAATTCAAATCCTTCTAAAAGCTATATGTTTTTTAACTTTATATATATATATATATATATATATATATATATATATATATGTATAAACATTTATAGATTTTTAAAAAATGCTAAAATATGTATAAAACTTCCTTACAACCTAGCTGATCTTAATTTTAACTCAGGGGCCAGGGAAACTGTATCATTCAAACCTGGCCATTTATTAGCTTCCAAAATAATTTGCCAGTAAACTTCTTCATATTCAATCTTAGTCTCCCAAAAACTACCCCTAATATCAGTAGTTATTTCTTCTAATACAAAGAACAAAAACTTTGTAGCTTGGCATAAAAGTGTCTGTTTATAAATGGCATACTTTTGGTTCTCTTTTCTAATATCATGAACATGTCTATAAATTATTTTCTTAAGTTTCCTTTCAGTTTTACCTACATCAAATGCATTGCATTTATCACACAAAACAATATATACAACCACTTTTGTATCACATGCGTTATAAGACCTACCACTTATGTACCTGTCCCTGCTACCTATATAAATATCCTCTGTGTTAGAAATAAAGGGGCACTGTGGACAAGAGCCACAGTTGAAAGTTCCTACTTTTTTCTTTCTATTGTTGCTTAATTTACTCCGATAGTTTTCAATTAGATCTTTAATAATATACATTTTTATGGCTTGCCAAAAGTAATTTCCAAATCATGAAATAAACAGCAAATGGGCAACTTATGAAAACAAAAAAAGAGCCGTTCATGCACTACTCACTATGAATAAGTCACTTTAAACTTTAATCAAACACAAACCACGTTTACATGAAGCACTTTTCATTTAGCTGATAGCTAAACCTCATCAGATAAATTTTGCTTGTGTCTCTGGTGTTTAAATAAAGGTCATATTACCCACCATAATCAACACCTACTAATTAACGAGCTGTTCAATTGCATTTCATAAATATTAAAAATAAAATGATATACATAATTCGTACTAAAACCGAAAAACTCAAAAAACTCTCTTAAATCCAACAATACAATTACTTTGAAATTTGTGAAATAAGTTAAACTCTCAGACACTTATGGTTAGAAAAACTGAATGATCCATAAAACATTTAAAACCCATGTGTTAGGCTAAATACAGGAAATTTAACTAGTTAGCAGCTATTATCTCAATAAACTTTTCAATTGTAAGATACAAGTAATATAACAAGTTTCATTTAAGCCTGGGTACTGGCAGGCATTTAATTTTAACAACCATAATAACTCCAACCTTTCAAATAGTAAAGAAGTAGGTCCACCCATAATGTCTGTTTGTACTCTCTGAACTTAAATTTATGATCTGGGAACTCGCTGCAATGTTTTGCTAATGCATTGTCTATTTTCTTCCTACTAATATTGTAAGTATGTTCATACACTCTCTCTTTAAGTTTGCGAACATAATGGAGTTGGTACAACCAACTCCCAATAGGAATCCAGGGATGTATAGATGTGATGCATGTAATCAATGTAAACACATAGAGACAGGTTCTAGGTTTACAATTAGGGACAAGACCTATTGGTTAAAGAATAAATTCAACTGTAATTCCAAGCTTAGCAGCATGTCAACATTGTTCAGCATTCTACGTCAGTAAAACCGACCGCAAACTTAAAGAGAGAGTGTATGAGCATACTTTCAATATTAGTAGGGGAAAAACTAGACAATGCATTAGCAAAACATTGCAGCCTGTTCCCAGATCATAAATTTAAGTTCAGAGCAAGTACAGACATTAGGGATGGAACTATTTCTTTACTACTTGAAAGGTTGGAGTTATTATGGCAGTTAAGATTAAATGCCTGCCAGTACCCAGGCTTAAATTAAACTTGTTCTATTACTTGTATCTTAAAATTGAAAAGTTTATTGAGATAATACCTGGAAACTAGTTAAATTTCTTGTATGTAGCCTAACACATGGATTTTAAATGTTTTATGGATCATTCATTTTTTCTAACCATAAGTGTTTGAGAGTTTAACTTATTTCACAAATTTCAAAGTAATTGTATTGTTGGATTTAAGAGAGTTTTTTGAGTTTTTTGGTTTTAGCACAAATTATGTATATCATTTTATTTTTAATATTTATGAAATGCAATTGAACAGCTTGTTAATTAGTAGGTATTGATTATGGTGGGTCATATGACCTTTATTTAAACACCAGAGACACAAGCGAAATGTACCTGATCAGCTAAATGAAAAGTGCTTCATGTAAACGTGGTTTGTGTTTTATTAAAGATTAAATTTACTTATTCATAGTAAGTAGTGCACAAACGGCTTTTTTTTTGTTTTAATAATTAGTAAACTCATCCAAACTAGCAAATTTTGCCCACTCGTTCTCAATAATATTTTTAATTACTTGTGCATCCCCATTAAAGTCTGTCACAAAAGCACTTTCATAACTGTTTACTTCATTATTTACTACTCGGTTTTCTCCATTTACATTGTTAGGTGACATATTCTAATTCTTATCTGTACTTTACTAGTGCACACCCACATTAACAAAAGAAAGGTATAATAAAAGGACAATTTGTTAGGGGATGCAGGATGAAAGAAGACAAGGATTACCAGACTGAGTGCAAAATTTTGGAAAGTATGTTTATTGAGAGAGGATACCTTAAGAATTTAATAGAAGAAATACAAAGAGAGTTCTTAGTAGGTAGGAAAGATAGATTTGCACCCATTTTATGTTTTGAAGTTCAGTCACCTATCAATTTAAATGGAGAAAACAGAAAAATGAATAATGAAGTAAACAGTCATGAAAGTGCTTTTGTGACAGACTTTAATGCTGGTGTATAAGTGATGCACAACCTTCAATGAAGGTATGCCCATTCATGCATGTCTCCACGCAGAAGACGCTCTAGCTGAGGATAGAACCAGACAGCGTCTGACTGTGAGACGACAATGCTACCGCAGCACCACCACCGTGGGAACATTGCAAAAAAGACTCTGTACTACTGATTTTTAGTAGCATAAAAACAATCTATGGTTTGGGACTGGTAGAGAATTTGGTAGAATGTATGCTGCATATTGAAAGTTGGTGGGGGGAGACAATGGTCTGATCCTATTTTAAAATACGTTGTTCTGCACAACAAACCATGTATTAACTATTAAAGCAGTGTGTGAGTAATTCAAAAGCTAGATGACAAAGGTGATACAGTTTCTGATTCAAAAGTCAGAATGTAAACCCCATTCACAGAAAAGATATTGTCAAAAACAGTTGTAAATGCAGTATCTTCTAAGAAAATATTAAAAAAATGTGAGGACATGATATAACATTAAAAGATGACCAGGAAGATGAAACAAGAAAAAACGAGAGTGTTGCATTATTGCATATAGTTACATAGTTAATACCTTGTCACCATCGGAAGACTAGACCATTAATATGACAATCTCCTGCATAATATATAAGTACTTGTTCTGCCCAATATAACAGTCATATTGCCTTTCAAAAATATTCAAAGTTTCTGATTCCTTAATTCTTGGGTGAAGATTAAGAATGTTCCACAATCTCTCTATACTTTTGGTAATAAAATCATCTCTCTTTTTTTAGTTCCGTTAATATTTGTTCTGAACAAAATTCCCCTTTTTGTCATTCCTACTGGCTGATCTTTGAATGAAAGAAATCAATATTCCCTTAACACTTCTTCTCCAGAAGCCTTAAGTACCCGGCACAAATTACCTTTAAAGATTTAGATGTTTTAATCTTTCTTCATACGTTAAACTTTTTCATAACTTTCTTTTGGTATATCTCCTTTGTATCAATCTGATAGTTATAATATCTTCCATGGATAAAGTGGAAAATGTTAAATTATACTCTGTAACTGGTCTTATTAATGTTAAAAAATAATGCCTTTAAGACATTTGGTTCCCTTAAATCCACTGAGCCAAGGATTTGTAGAGGAGACAACCACCGAAGACTGATAGAAAGTAAGGGAGTGATATAGCAGAATATAAAAGAATAATAAAAAATAAACCAGAAATCAAATAGGAATCTTAAATTGTTCCTTTTTGGTATAATAAAGAACCAGTAAAATGCTAAAGAGTATGTCATATTCAGCTGCTTACCTCAGCATCCAGAAAGGTCATTTGCTTGCTCACATATTGGTATCTCCCTCCTCTATGGGTCATTGTGGATCCCATGTCTCGGTCATTTCCAAGAGTCTCATCTAAGAGGGGATTTGTTTCAAAAGTTAAAAACAAAATACAAATTTTATTTTTCTGGTGTATGCTTATATTTTCCTGTTTTTCAATTTGTGTGTCAAATACTGACTCAAGTTTCCCTAGCAAACACATTTTCTTTAAAAGATACCAAGTTGTACTGATGAAAAAAAAATAACATAAATACACTTTTGCTATAACTCCCAAAAGTCAGAGGTTCATTGCACATTACCATTCACCACCTGTCTTCATATTTTTCCCATGTCCATATGAGGTTTGTCAGGGTGTTCAAGTTTTAACCTACCTTACAAAATATGATATTTGTCATTGGATGGATAATTTTACCCCTGTAGATTGAGTCATGGGTGGAGTGCTCACTCTAGAGTACTTAATTAAATTAAAATAACCTTATTCTTAATATGTATATAATGACTGTGAAAATAATTATCTAGTTCACCAATAAAATGACTTGTACACAATGACACACAGTGAATGAGTAAAGATGGCATAGAAAGAGGGAGAGCTGATTGTTAGGTTTGGACTCTTCTACAGATTGCAGTCTAAGCAATAATAGCACATGGGAACTCACAAATGCTGGAGCTGTAACAAAAGTAGTTATTCAAAAGAGTTAGCATTGTGATATTAAGAGTTAAAAAGTTAATTGTAAGAAGACAGTGCAGTGGTGCAGCGGTTGCATTGCTGCCTCACCGCAAGAGGTTCTGTGGTTTGATTCTCAGCTGGGGTGCCTTCTGTGCGGAGTCTGCATGTCCTCCCTGCATTCGTGTGGGTTTCATCTGGGTGCTCCAGTTTCCTCCCACATTACAAAGACATGCATATGGAGCATTTCTCCCCAGGACTCTGCTGAAAATTGGCTTCGTTCTAAGTCGGAATTTCCTGTTAAACAAATGTTAAATAAATAAAAGACTGAATGGAATAAAAAGCCTTTGAGACAGATGGATCTAGCTGTAAAAAGTACAAGAATGTGCTGTCAGTAGCAAAACTGAGGATATGAATGCCATGTTTACTTGTATTGGGTACCTGCCAAAGAAATATTTCTGGGGGAGCAACCAAGTGCAGCTTTTACTTTTATTTTTGGCACTGAACCAGTCTGGTACATTAAGTATTGTGATACATGTACGTTCATAAATGTGTGGCTAAATTTGAGTTTGACAGTTAGGAAATATGTTCCCTTAAAGCAAATGGGCAGCAGATTAAGAGGTGTAGGCAGAGGGGTACTATAAATGTAAAACCAAACTATAGCAACACAAAATTTCCAGAGACTTCGAAGTGATTGTCATTCAAGGGAATTAGTTCAGCAGATCAGATCTGAGCCAATGGTACTGTTTGTTGACATAGCTGAGACTACAGGGCAGAGGCTGACTGTCCCAATTGTACTGTTTGGCATCATAGCTGAGACTACAGGGCAGAGGTTGTCTGTCCCAATAGTACTGTTCAGTATCATAGCTGAGACTACAGAGCAGAGGTTGACTGTCCCAACGATACTGTTTGGTTTCATAGCTGAGACTACAGGGCAGAGGTTGTCTGTCCCGCTGGCACTGTTTGGTATCATAGTTGAGACTACAGAGCAGAGGTTGACTGTCCCAATGGTACTGTTTGGTATTATAGCTGAGACTACAGGGCAGAGGTTGACTGTCCCAAAGGTACTGTTTGGAATCATACCTGAGACTACAGGGCAGAGGTTGACTGTCCCGAAGGTACTGTTTGGTATCATACCTGAGACTACAGGGCAGAGGTTGACTGTCCCCAATGGTACTGTTTGGTAACATAGCTGAGACTACAGAGCAGAGGTTGACTGTCCCAATGGTACTGTTTGGTATCATGGCTGAGACTACAGAGCAGAGGTTGACTGTCCCAATGGTACTGTTTGGTATCATAGCTGAGACTACAGGGCAGAGGTTGTCTGTCCCGCTGGCACAGTTTGGTATCACAGTTGAGACTACAGAGCAGAGGTTGACTGTCCCAATGGTACCGTTTGGTATTATAGCTGAGACTACAGGGCAGAGGTTGACTGTCCCGATGGTACTGTTTGGTATCATACCTGAGACTACAGGGCAGAGGTTGACTGTCCCCAATGGTACTGTTTGGTAACATAGCTGAGACTACAGAGCAGAGGTTGACTGTCCCAGTGGTACTGTTTGGTATCATAGCTGACACTACTGAGCAGAGGTTGACTGTCCCAATGGTACTGTTTGGCAACATAGCTGAGACTACAGAGCAGAGGTTGACTGTCCCAATGGTACTGTTTGGTAACATAGCTGACACTACAGGGCAGAGGTTGACTGTCCTAACGATACTGTTAGGTATCATAGCAGAGACTACAGTGCAGAGGTTGACTGTCCCAATGGTACTGTTTGGCATCATAGCTGAGACTACAGAGCTGAGGTTAACTGTCCAGTACATCTGTAAATTTAAATGTAGTTACCTGTGTAAATGTATTGGCCAGTCAGCTCCTTGACTTACAGGGGAGTACTGCAAAATCAGAATACCAAACAGTGGCATGATTTTTAGTTGTAATTTCAAAGGAAATAATTTGCATAAGGTAAACTCATTAATGAATTGAAGAATGCATGTCAAATGTTTATGTTTGTCTTTTGGCTTTTTCCCGGTAAGGGGTCGCCACAGCGGAACTCCGGTCCGCTAATGATTGGCAGTAGATTTTTACGAAACGCCGAGGTGCCAGCTTGATGCCCAACCTTCAACAAAGGCACACCCATTTACGCACGCATGTCTTTCGAATGCTACCCAACCGCGGGGAGGACATGCAGACTCCACACAGAAGGCACTTCCCAAGCCAAGCCGATATTTAAAAAGCTCATATCATTTCTGAATATGGCTAAAACTTAAAGTTTCAGCAGTTCATTAAGCAGTGGGAATAAACCAATGGGCATAGGACACAAACTTATAATGCAAGAAGAAAGAGAGTCGTACCTAAATATTTGTATACAGAGATGTGCATTCTGAAACAAAGTCAGAGCTTAAGGGCAGAGACAGAGCGTGTTCAATAAAAGCCATAAAAGCTAGAGTGGTTTACATTGTTAAGTATTTTGAATCAAATAAGGATACATTGATTAGTTTGTTCAGGCTTTTGGATCAGTTATGATGCCATCTGCTAATTATTCCTGATCGAGCTGAGAATGTTTGTGATTGAGGAAGTCAAGCACTGCCATTCTACTGATGATAACATAGGCATATTTCTCAGCCACTTAGCACAAAAACTCTGGACAAAACCAAAAATAATGGGGGAAACAAAGCCACAGAAATAGAGACAGGTTTTAAATATTGCTCTAATCATTTCAAAAAGTTGCTAGATTAACAGGATTTGTGTTAGCATGCATTTTCAGAAGGATATGACGTCTGAAACTCAAATGAATATCATTGTTTAGCAACTTCAATCCTTAGTAATTTGCCAGAAAACCACACATTTTATGAGGAGTAAAGCAAAAATAAGACACACAAATCTGAATATTCTGTGAAAATCTGGACAGTTGAGAGGTATGAAGGTAGGTATCAGAAAGAAGTTGACTATTAGTAACAGAGGCCCGTGTCTCAAGTCAGCAAGGCACAGCAGCTATAGAGTTGTGTAGGCTGGAGTCAGCTCTGCTCTATATTTAAAAATGTAGCTGCCAAGAGAGACTTGTGAAGACTGTGGTAAAATGGGGATCTCAAGAAAAACATTAGCACATGCCAAGGAATTTATGAAGTCCTCCTTTCCTGCCTTTAGCTCTGTCAGCTGTTTTTCATTGCATAAACAGACATACTTTTCTGTTGTCAGTGGGCTGAGAAATATAAAGAACAGGGTTGGAGACAGAAGCATCCTGCAGGATAAAAAGAGAGAGAGTCACTGTGATTCGGAAGCTTCATAAAAATTATCCCCTCAGTCTGCTATTTATGGTTAGAATACATATATTGATTATTACAGTATGTAGGTGAAGTATATGTCAGAGCTATCCAATAGAATGACATTTTAAGACTGATAACCATATGGACTCTCAGAAGACTGACATTTGTTTCATTTCTTTATTTCACAGTGTTTTATAATATCACTGATGGAACTAGCTCTCTAAGGAATAAGGCATTACTTGGACATAGAGTTACACACATGAGTGACTGAGGAAGTCTGTGACTGTACTATTTCCATGAATAATTTTAGGACTCAGGTTATATAAACCAGAATGCCACGGTATGTAATAATGGGAAGGGTTAGCACCTCGTCATTTAGTGCGAGATGAGTAACAGAAGGTATCCAGTTAATTAGCTCCTTGATGTAACAGCTAACACTTTAAGATTTATACACTGTTTTTATAGGAACTAGGAATGCATACTCTCCAATGGCACATGTTGCAATAAGTAGTTATTAAGTAAGGTAGCAGTGAGCATTGATCTGCAGGGACTTCAATTAAATCAGAGACTGTACTAATGTGGTTACACCAATTCAAGTAAATGGGAACATTTTAATGCATGCCTTTACTTAGTATGTATCTGTAAATATGCATTGCATGAAGAAATGTTTCTCAGTTGAGCACAAAAAATGAAAACAGATACTTGTTTGAGTTTTTCCCAGATTTATAGCACTTGCACACTTGTCACTCATGTCCTTCATGAAATTTAAAGCATGCCAGTAAACTACCCACGTCTAACATTACCTGAGTCACTACTGCCACCTGATTTCATATAGAAGTGTCACAGAAAATAAAGGGCAGTCACTCTTCCAAAAAACCTGTTCAGTGCTGCAGCTGAAGAATTCATTAACGCCAAGAAATACAACAGTGCTTTATGTTTATATGAGATATATATTGCAGCAGTACAGAACCACATTCGGACTCCTCCAGACTACATCCGTGTAGCACTAGTGGTAGCCAAGCCCAACTAGAAGCCCGGAACATGTTGTTGGATAAGATAAAATGAATAAGGATTACATAGAGAGATTTCCTTTGGGTGACTGTGAGGTTTTAGTTACCAACCAGAAGAGACAAAGCAACATATCCGTGTAGTAAGTGGGCCTAAACAGTGCCAGTTTTCTGTTAAGATTCCTCATAAAGAACAGAAATATTTATCTTCTGAGTTCCTTTAGGATAAAATGAAAATTTCACGGAGAATGTAGTGCATAATTGCGCTTTTAGTGAACATTATCAAAAGGAAGCAAATTATGAAATCAGTAGCTGAGCTTTATGTGAGAGGTATTAGGTATTGTCCTCACCCATAGAGGAAACCTTTTACCTAGCGGATAACCATTTAAATTATGGCATCCTTTAAAGCATGACTTATGAATTATCTAAGGAAGAGATGCAGGTGTTCAGGATATACTAGCCTTCTGTTGCAACTTTTGATTTTACACCTGTTCACAATTACTTGGTACACACTGGAGAAACTTATTTTGTAAATGCTTTTGTTTGTTGCAACACAAGCACGCACATTGTCTTTTATGTTAAACACATGAGCTCAAAATACTCAAATATAAATGTCAAAATGAAATATTTTAAATATCTGAGTATTAAACGTGAGAAAATCATTTGCCTCATTTTATTACATTACAGACAATAGTGATAATAGTAAACATTTGAATTGTGGATGTTTTTGTGGTTTATATATTAGTGATAAGTATAGAACACAACACCATGTGTAAACCTTTAATAGAACTAGTATCTTTGTGAAACTGATGAATTGTTGAGTTCTGAGAAATAGTTAGATAATAACTGTTAATTTTTATAACACTGTAATTAAGGTAATAACTTCCAATACTTGCACAACAGCCAAAATAATTCCATAATGCAGTACAAAAATAAAAATTTGATAAGATATTGTTTCATATTATAGCAACGCCTTCTGTTACTCATCAAAATGTAACATTCTTGGAACACTTAGATAGCTGTGTCATAGACAAACTTCAGTTTCATTCCTATAGTAGCATTTTAGAAAATGACCAGAACACCATTCCTAACTGGACTTACTAAAGTAAAATCTGGGTTGGTTATTTCTGTATAAACCCTCTAAGAAATATGATTCTTCTCAGAAATACAAATTATAGTAGGACATCACAGGGCCTTCCACACAGAATCCTCACAGAACAACTGCTGCCATTTTGAAAGGTCTTTTTAACAGAAATTACCCAACACAGAAATGCTCCACAAAAAGTAAATAAATGAAGAAAAAACATAAAACAGAAGCAATACGTACCATGACAAATGCATTACTAAATCTGTATTAAAAATAAAAAATGAAATGCAACAAAAATCAAGTTTATGAAATACACTTTAGAGCAAAAGCAACAAACACACACACAAATTTAAGAACATTACCTGATCAACAGTAAAAGACATACAAAGGAAAAAAACTTTATGAAAATAAAAGCAAAGCCCTCCACACACACACACACACACACACACACACACACACACACACACACACACACACACACACACACACACTGGAAATGAAGCTGGGCAGAAAGGAAGAGAGTAAATAAAGTATAAAAAAGCAGCAGACTTCATCTCATCAGAAAGCAGAAAATCATTCACACTGACCTTAAGATATACATTTAAACCTGGTGTACAAAAACTAATACACTACAACTACATACATACAGAGTAGTAGCTAAGGTGAGGCAAAAGCAGCTGCCACCTCAGGTGCAAAGTGTTAGGGGACACAGTCGGCAAATCCCAGTCTGTATTTAGTGCATAAAATGCTTGGATTTCTGAATATCAGCATTGTATTTGCTTTTTCACTCCATACATGTGGTATAAACTGTACAAGCCACTCGCTGCATTTTATACATGAAAGAAGAGCTGTAGTGTTTTAATCGCTTATTGGTTATTCTTGTGTGTATGTAGGTATAGCAAGTAGAAAGTCTTTAAAATCATCATTTTCTCTTACTTCAACAGGCAGTAGTACAAAATGCATTGTTAAATATGTCAAATATCATTTTCAAACTCTGAGAAAGAACGGTGGCTTATTTTTGTTTTAGTAGGTTAGTAATTTCAAACCATGTCAATAAATAGAAGCTGATATATCCCCCGTATGTGTGTATCTCTGAAACAGTCTAGTTTAAAGTGTTTGATGAAACTGATATTTGGGAAATCAGTGAACATGCAGGTTCCTTTTAGAAAACCCAGTCAGTTTATACCTATAATCCCTCCCTTAGTTGAAGCATTTTCTAAATTGTGTGAAGATGAAATATATGAATTATTTAACATGTGAAAGAAGTACAAATAAATCGTACTATAATTTGAGATGAGAGACATTTACTGTATTGAATAACTTGGTTCAGCATAATGATTTATACATACATCCTGCTGATAAAGGTGGATCCATTGTTGTAATGGACACAGCGGACTATGTCATGAATATGCATACTATGTTAGATGATCCAGATACTTATACTGTATGTAACAAAGATGACATATTTTCTATAGTGAATAGGTTGAATACAGATTTGTATGATCTATTGTTAGAAGGAAGTGTTACTAAAGAGATGTATGACTATTTTATAGTCCAACATCCCAGGATACCTGTTATATATGGGCTTCTGAAAGTGCACAAAGCCCTTAGAAATCCGCCCATGAGACCAATTGTTTCAGGAAGAGGTTGGGCCATGGAACCCATCTCAATTTATGTTGAGAACCAACTTCAAACCCTCATTGAAAAGGTTGATACCATTCTATTACATACAAAACATTTTCTGAAGAGGTGAGCTAATAGGTCCGAAGCCAGTAATGGGATGGATTTTATTTTAGTGACTATGGATATAGTGTCATTATTTACAGTAATTCTGAATGATGTTGGAGTTGATTTTATTAGACAATTCCTGCTGGTACGTTCAGGGTTTGACGCTCATAAGATTGAACTATTGTGCTTTTTACTGGAACTTATATTAACAAATAATGTTTTTATGTTCAATGGTAGTTGTTTTATTCAGAAAGCGGGTGTTGCCATGGGCACCGTGTGAGCAAACAGCTATGTGAACATGATGCTCACTCAAAGGGAATCCTCCTATGTTTTTAATACATGTAATCCGTTTAAGGATAAGATTTTGTACTATAATCGTTTTGCAGATGACGTGTTTTTTACCTGGGGTGGTACAGTAGATGAACTTGCCCTTTTTGTTAGGTATTTAGAAGGTACTACTGATGTCTTGACGTTTACGTATAACCAATCTAACAACTGCATTGAGTATTTGGGTGTACACATTAACAGGAATGGGGACACATTGACTACTACTTTTTTTAAGAAGTCTTATAAGGTAAATAATAAGTTACATGCTCACAGCATGCATCCTAAAAGGACTAAGATGAATGTCATGAAGGGACTTTTTTTAGGTCAGGAAGCCTGCACAATAAGGATAGTGATATGCATACCTCCTTTGATGTTTTGTCTGCTGAGTATAAGCAACGGGGATACTCAGACTTAGACATTGGACTTGTACAGAATGATATTTCTCACAGGCATGACAGGGCTAGACCCTACTTTGATTTATTGATACTACTGTGAATGAGAGGGATGCTGTCTATAATTATCTTAGGATCTCCATTACATATTCAACTGACGTGAACTCTTATTGTGATATTATTAGAAAACATTGGAAGGTTTTAATGTCGGACCGAAGTATAGAAATGTCCTTGATGGGCAACCATGATTTGTTTTTAAAAATTATACATCTTTTAAGAAGTTGCTCTGTTATAAATCCTTTGCTGATAACAAGTCAAATGAGGATGTAATGAGGGACAGATGCGGGACCTATGCTTGTGGGGATTGTAATGTCTGCAGCTATATTAGGACAGATAATACCTTTATATATTCTTTGAGTGAACGTCTGTTTACTTTTAAAGTGTCTGCAGACTGTAATAGTAATAATCTGGTGTATTTGGCTGTGTGTGATATATGTGCTCCCTATTATGTGGGTATGACTACTAGACACTTTAGAGATCGTATTAAGAAACACATTTATGAAATTAATAAAGGAGACACTAGGAATGCTGTGGCCAGACATGTGGCCAAAGAGGGAGGCTCACACACTTTCAAATTTATGGTTTTAAAAATAGATAGGCTGTAAAAGAGAAGTGGGAATGTCAAGACCTATATTGAATGTTTAGAGATTAAATGGATATATACACTTGTTGCAAATAGAGGCATGGAGCTAAATAGTAATGTCCCCTTAAAACCGTCCCTGAGAACTAGGGCTTTAAAGCGTTGATTGACTTTCATTATTAGGCTTGATTGGTCTAAGTATAAATGCTGTGACTTTATATTTAATACTAGATCTGAAGAAGCAACACGGGTTGCGAAAGCGCTCATCCTTGTATTTTTTATTTTTTTGTTTTTTGTATTAAAGTGTTTCTGCCAGATACTGAATTCATTGTGTTCTTTCCAGTTTAAAGTCTGTTTCTTGATTTAGTCAAGAACTAAACCATAACAGCAGGCTTCCTGCATAACTAGCAAAATGCCAAAAGAAGGAGAACAAGACTGTATCAGACAGTGACTACCATAAACTGCAAGTAGGGAGAGTTATATTGATCAGTTTTAGTGCATTACCAGCATTATCAGAAATTAATGCTGGTAGTGCATTTGCTGACAGAATTAAAGTAATTTAGCGTTCCTTTTGTGGTGCAAACTGTACAAGACAGTTGCTGGGTTTTTTTTATTATTATTTGTTTATTTATTTATTTGTTTGTTTGTTTGTTTTTGCCCCAACATAAAAAGTTGAAGGGAGCCTCAGATTGGGGAATTATACAGGGTGTCATCTTTTCCATTTGCCATAGTTCCCATAATTGCTAGCTGTGTCTCTGAAGACATATCCATATTAAAAATTGCAATAAACCCTATAAATATTACCACAGAAACCTGATTAAAGAGAGGCAAGTATGCCACTGCCAAGTCAGCTCAAGAAAAATAATACATGAGGGTAAAGCATTATTGATTAGATATGTTGTCTTTTAGTTCTTGGAATTGCCATCAAATTGATTCATATTGTAAATATTTTTAAGCCTGTACTACCAGGAAAACTGTACACATGTTAATAAGGCACTGTACCACTGAAATTCAAGCTTTTTTATTAGGTGTCAAATTTTTGTTTGCTGTCAGGCTAGACAGCAACTGTCTGTAGCTTTGAGTCATAGTAAGTATAAATATGAGAAAACAAATCTTTTAAATTGGCATGAAGGGTTGCTTATTTGCCTTACTGTTTTATCTTATGCAATGACTGTCCATTAATATTCGAAAACGAGCACGCTGATTGGTCATCCCACTCAGGCTGCCTGTTGTAAATCCAATCATATACCAATGGAAAAAGGTCTGGTCACCTGGACTTTTTTCCATTGGTATATGATGTAACTTTTCTTTTTTTTAACAAAAATAAATAAATACAACCAGAAATCCAGACTCTGGACATACCAGAGAGACAGGATGGAGAAAATACTACGAAAATCAGGAGCGTTATTCAAAACTAAAGACACATACCTGGTTTTCCTTGTCTTTCCTCCATTCTGTCTCTCTCCTACCCCTAACTGTCCAAAACATTTTTTTTTTATTATTTAAAAAAAAAAGAAGAGAAAGAAAAAAGGAGCAACAGAGACCTTCTTTTCTCCATGGGGACGTAAGTCCCATATGCATGTGCAGTACATCAAAAAAGGCAACAGGATATGTACCAGAAGCAGAAGGACACCATGGCACCATTATATAAAGACATTATTTAATAAAAGTATTTTTTTCTTAAATAATGTCATTGTATAATAGCAATAACCGACTTTGTGGTGTGGTATATTAAGATTTACCCATGATTGGCTTTATTTAATCACTCGGGCTAGCCTTCTAAACCACACAATCTTTTTTTCCAGACATAATGAGAAAGATAAAAAAGTAACATCAACTCTACCAATTCAGTACAGAAAACTAAGCCTTAATGCACTTCATTCCACAGTCCAGGGTTTGATTCCTTTAACCTCATTTGCCTATAGTATGATTCTATGTATGTCATCTAAGCAGACAGTGCTTCCAGGTCAACTCTGATAAGAGACTTGTGGCAAATGAATAAATACTAGTAAATCAATGATCATATGTTATAAAATATAAAGGAGCACTGTTGGCCACTGACAAGAGAATTGGTGTTTTTGGAATTCCACATTGACACTCCTGCATTCACACATGCACGCATATAGTGCAATGCAGATTAATTTTGTGCATACCACTGGTTAACTATGTGTTTATGTGGTGTTCTGTTTCTAATACCTTCAGTAAAATGGCAGACACCTTATCAATGAATGAGTATGGTGACTGTATCTTTACAACAGTATTAATCGAGCAGTGTAATTACAACACTTTAACATTCATTAATCTGTACAATGACTATGCTCTACAGTAAAACTGTAATATATTAGCATAGGGCCAGTACATGCAGCAAACACCTTGTGGGCAGCATTAGTGGACAGTGCAGTGACCATACCTGTAGAATGACAGCATGCAACAGCTAGGAGTGGTAGAAGGAGAAGCACACAATTCATGTTGACTCTCAGCTGAAAGAAAGAAGAAAGTTAAAAATGTGTGTTTTGTCTTGTAAAAATCAGGTCTTTCATAAGGTGACAGCTTTGTCTTAACGAATATCATTTATTCTGTGGACCATTTTAAAAATAGCTCAAATGTTTGTATAATTTCTTGAAATTCTTTCTGTGAATGGTGTTAAGTGTATCCCATACAATCCATACATGAACTTTCCAGCATACTGATAGGGACTTCCTTCTTTTGTTATTTATAAGTGGTGGTGGTAAAAAAATGTTGGAAAGCACACCAATAGGTTCATAGGTTCATAGGTGTGTGTGTGTGTGTGTGTGTGTGTGTGTGTGTGTGTGTGTGTGTGTGTGTGTGTGTGTGTGTGTGTGTGTGTGTGTGTATATATATATATATATATATATATATATATATATATATATTTGTACAATGTATAATGTATAATATAAATCTATGTGTTTGTAAGTATGTATACGTACATATATGGTAAATGCATGTATGTGTGTATTTTTATGTTGCTGTTGCACAGCTTGCATTGATTGAACTCCAATCCTACACCACTGGTTTCCTTCTGGATTTTGAAGTTTTCTTCATATAATCTATAACACTTGCTGAATTTATTGCTCACCAGTTGATAATCAACAGATAAATTAAGTGTTCATTATTGTAGCAGTTTATTAAGGTAAATAAAGAACATAATCTGTTACTTAAGTTCAACTAAATGAAAGACACAGAATTGTTAGAATTCAATGCACCAATGAGTTTTGCTACTACTCTTGGCCTTTTACTAACATACAGGATATCAGATAGTTGGCAGATGTAAATGCCTCTATCTCAGATGTCACTAGTAAGAAGTGAGACCAGTAATAAATGTCAGTGAGGTAGCATGCATTGCAATGCAGTTCTGGATGTGTCATTCCCTGCCATGCAGTATATGTTACAACATAAGCAGGGTGATTCATTGGGAATGTGGGGTACATATCCACCCCATCACAGAAGTTGATGAGTCCACTCAAAGGGCATTTGACTGCAGTGTAGTCTTTCTAGCATTCCAGTTGCAGAGCAGCAGTCCACCCTCTCTGATTTAAAAGTTGCTCCTCTTAGAAACAGAGAGAAATCATTTTAAAACAGTCTGATGATTAACTCTTCCTCCTGAGTTCTTGGGCTTCCTTAGAAATGTTGTTTATCATGTTTTCATCATTTAAGGGTCCTACCCCAAAATGCCTGCCATGCTGACCATATAACTCAAAGTTATTTCTGCTAATGTTATGCTAAGGACCCTCCATTCCCACTTTTAATTTACACACCCACTTTCAGAAATAAGATCTTCAGATCTTTGCAACCCCGTGTTAGTACTGGATACCTGCGCCTATTTTATCTACAGGTCTGAAGCCAGTTAACTTTTTCTTTTCCTGCAAAGCTCCCTGACTGTGTGAGAGAATTTTTGTGTGAATTGAAGTACTCTGCGGCACCTTGACATAGCTACAGCTGTCATAGTAGTTTAATGTATGTTTGCTTTTTAACACTAACTGTGTGTCCTGTATTCAATTTCTGCACATCATTGGGATGTTTCTGGTATCCCCCACTCCTCCCAATATTTCTCTGTATTCTTCCACTAGCATGTCCTTCCCAAAGTAGTGCTTTTTTAATATTTGTTAACTATTAATCACCTATTAAAATAAAACTATTGGCTTTTAGCCAGTCCCATGGTTCTGTAACTACAGCTCATTTGATTCCAGTTGCCAACGGTATTTTCCCATCTCAGGAGACTACTTACAGTCATCAAACAACAGTTGCAGTCTAATACTTAGCACATGTTTCTTGTATTTTCTCCCTCTAGTTTACATTTTTACAGCTAATACTTTACAACTCAATCTCAGCAGCTTAGAGTTTGAAATAATTTAAGTTACAGCATTTTCTCTTAGCTTCATACTACTGATTGTTGCTTGAAGATTACTGTGAACAGGGTCCAGGTCCAACCCGCTCCATTCGCCCTTGCTTCACTCGGGCTCATTCTGCTCCCCTACCCCACCCCCATTTCCACTCACCCTCACTTTAATTACATTTATGCATTCAAAAGCTCCTCCTCCCTGACCAATCCTAATCTATCTCCCATTTTGTAGTAACAATCCTCCACCTAATAATCGTAGCTCTTACAGGACACATTTTTTTAGATAAAAGCCACATATCTCTAGTCCCACACTCCCCCACACTTTTCAGTCTTTCTTCACACACCCAACTTAATTTTTTTCTTTATTATTCCCTTATCTTAAACACCACAAAATGTCATAACTAAAAATTATTACTAGCCTCACCATATTTGTGTCTGCAGCCCTTATACTACTAAAACATATTACTTCCCTCAAACACTCACAAATCAATGTAGCCCCCAAAGTCACCCACTCTTCTGACTCACTATGCAAAACATGCCAATAGCTTTTCAAAAATATCATCTAGCCTGAGTCAAACATTCTACACTTTTCTAAGCAAAAATTCTATCTTCCTCCATAGAACACATTTCACAATTTTATCATTCATTACTTTTGTGTAAAACACTCACCAACAACAACCAATACTCCCCTCATCTCCTCAACCTAATTCATTGTGGTGACATCACCACCTAACACTTAGTCTCCTCCCTTTTCTCTACAACCTGTATCCACTGCATTAATACACAAACTCCTTCTCAAACTAAAACTTTCTTCTTCTTCTTCCTCGGATGATCTCCCATTAAGATACTTAAAACTTGGTGCTGAATCTATTGCTTATATGTCAGCATACATATCAATCAATCTATCAGTGAATCCCAAGTCCCAAACCTCTGGACACAATCTATAATATCCCCTCTTCACAAAGGAGATGAATCAAATGAACTAATAAACTACAGCCCCATTTCTACATTATCCCCTCTATCAAAACTAGTTGAAAAGTGTATACACTTGCAAGTACTAAACTACCTTATCCATAACACCCTTCTTACACCCACTCAACAGGAATTTAGGCCTGCACACAGCACAACAACAGCCCTCATTTTCTTTAGTGATCTAGTACACAAAGCTGGAGACTCTGGACAGTTAACCTCAGTAATACTACTACACCTATCAAAGGCCATTGACACAGTATCACATGACAACCTTCTACAGCAACTCTCTTCACTAGGATATTCACAACCCTCACAATAATGGTTTAACAGTTATCTAAACAATAGACAGCAATGTGTTAAATGGCAAGGTTACCTATCACAATACCAGACTAACAAAACAGGAGTCCTGCAAGGATCCACACTT
The DNA here is from genome assembly GCF_019279795.1 of Protopterus annectens. Lineage (NCBI taxonomy): Eukaryota > Metazoa > Chordata > Ceratodontiformes > Protopteridae > Protopterus > Protopterus annectens. The sequence goes on along the minus strand of NC_056739.1, from coordinate 211,991,084 downwards.
GGACCCCCTTCTGTTCAATAACTTCATCAACAACCTACACAATACTTCCCTGCATAGCACATTAATCCAATATGCTGACGGCTCCACCATTTTCTCCTTATCTAACAACATACCAGATCTTCTGCAAATAACACAAAATGCCTTTACTTTAATAGAATCTTGTTTAAATGAAGCACAAATGTTGCTTAACCTCAACAAAACAAAACTTCTGCTTTTAACTCCAAAAACATTCTTATCTGAATTTAAAATTTACTCCCAAAACAAAACAGAGATTAAAGTTGTAACACACGTTAAGCTACTAAGTATTACGATTGACAACAAGCTCAGATTTGAACAACACATACACAACACAATTAAAAAATCCACTTCAAACTTGGGACACTCTGCAGACACTAAAATTTCATCGATCCTTCTACCAGAAGAGTACTAGCTAATACCTACTTGATCCACTGTCTGCTATATGGCGCTCCTATTTTCACCAACCTGCACTTATCCCTAAAAAATACACTTCAGTCCTGCTACTTCAAGATCACCAAATTTGCCAAAGGCTTATCATACCGCTTCCACCACTGCAAAGCACTTACACAGCTAAACTGGCTTGAATTCGGTTTACCATCATAAGATCGAGCACAAGGTGCTCAAACCTGTATATATGTGAATTTTATTAGCAAGTCCTAGCATGCCGAACTGTCGGAATGTCGCAAAAACACCAAAGTCAACATTTTGAACCACTCTACACCCAAAAACAAGTGCTAACATAGGTCAAAAAAGGGACGGGAGTTTGCGATTCGCAACATCTGCATTTGCAATTGTGGGATGTTGCCGCAATCCTTTTGGATATACTCGCTCGACCATCCACCGGTCGACCTTATGATGGTAAACATTGAATTCTCACACCATCTTGACTATCTGCAACTAGCTATCACACACAAAATATAACCAGATTCCTGTCCCACCCTAAAATCTACTCTGCACAGCTACACTACTGCCAGAACTCTCTGTTCATTAGACAAACAACTAGTAAGTGTACACAAACCTAATAGGAGAGGTGGCCAATGTCTTTCTTCCTGTGCTATAGCTAAACTATGGAATGTTTTACCAGAACAAATTACTAGTATTGATAATTCCAAGAAATTCAAGATTACAGTAAAAAACATCTTCTTAAATCATACACTTGCCTATGCTGTAAAACAAACATATAACCCACACCTCTCCCTTTTAACCTTTCATAGTCATCATTCTCCCATTTATTCAATCATCCACATATGTCCCTTTTCTTTTATTTTTACTCACTCACCTCCAACTACCACCTACATACTTCTTATCCCTCGTAACCCCCACTAACTCTTATCTTAAACTCCCTCTTGCCCCCATTTCGCCTACTTTCCTACTGACTTATCCTTAACTCATCTGTCAAACATCCAAATTTTCCTTACTATCTCCTCTAGGCCTCCATTTCATTACCACTATTAATGTCCTTCACCTTCTCCAATTAATATCAAACGTTAATTACATTACTTATTCTTGAATCTGCTCATACTCTACAAGCGAATGTATTTTTACATATGTCTTTCATTTATATTTGTTAGATCACATCTCTGACTCTACATGCTATTTCAGCACCTCCATTGTTACTCATTATTGTTACATATTATTGTAACAATTTTTGCAATTCTACATATGTATGTAATATTTTACTATGTAAAATGTTATTATTAAACATTATTGGAGCTTTTTTCCCCCAGGGTTCCACTGAAAATGAGTTTTTGACCCAGTTATAGTTTCCCAGTCACAAAATGCCAATAAATAAATAAATAGTAGAACTACAACCCTCCAGTACTTGAATCTTTATTTTTTTGGAATTATATTTACATTCCTTTTGAAGGGTATGAGTAGAACTTATTCCTGGGGTTTGCTTATCCTACTCACCATTCAGACAGCAGTGGTGTTGAACAACAGATTTACATAGTGCCCCCCCCCCCTTTGTTGTGAGGAGTAGTGTTACTACTGCTTAAATTATCTGTCTATAATCAGTTTTCTGTACCATTTGACACCTCTAGAGTCTGCTTTCCTCTGTGCATAGTGTGGTTATTCAAGTTCTACATAAACTGCTTATGCCCCTTTCATGAAAATACTTTTTTCACTAGATAGCCTCACTAGGAATATCAAAGGAAACAGACATTGTACATCAACAATTGGAACAGGTTTATTTTTGCCTGACTTCACTCTGTGAATTGCTTTTGCTTCAGGTGGTAGTGTTCTTTTTAGAGATGATTTCCTTTATTTATTCATTCATTCGTTCATTCATTCATTTGTTCTTCTACTGGGTCTTAATGAAACTCCATTATTTAATCAGGGTTCATTTAAAATTTGTGAGCTCAAATCTGACTCATTCTAAAGTGCTTTCTAAAAAAGTGTTATCTCCTCATCACTGATCTGCTAGATGGTGAGGTGGTTTAAGTTCAATTCCTTCATCTGCTATGTGCATAATGTATGAATTCAAGTGGATCATTTAATCAGATCTATGTGACTAAGTTACCCTCCAAAAAAAAAAATAGTTAAATAATTAAGTCATATTGTCTCATAATGTGTTGTAGATAAGTAACTCTGTGGAAGGAAAAATGATTAACACTGCAGAGTGTTATTTATGTATGTAGTGTGTGTGTGTGTGTGTGTGTGTGTGTGTGTGTGTGTGTGTGTGTGTGTGTGTGTGTGTGTGTGTGTGTGTGTGTGTGTGTATGTATGTGTGTATATATATATATATATATATATATATGTGTGTGTGTGTGTGTGTGTATACACACACATACGCATGCACGCACGTGCACACACACACACACACACACACACACACACACACACACACACACATATACACAGCAATAATCTAGTAGTGTTTAGTTAAGAAAAAGTGTGATGAGTATATCTAATTTTTGATACTCTTGGTAAAATCTGAAAAAAATGTATTTTTTTTTACAAGTCCAGTTTATTGTGCTGCAGATGCATACAAACATGCACGCACCTCTTTCTCTCACAGAAAAGAATCACAATGGCTTTAAGCAGTATGATTTGTATTATGTACAGACTTAAACTGGTCTATCCTCCTGTAGTGAAACTGCAGTTTCCTAAGCTTAGTTTTGCAAGGTGAAGGTACATAATGGTACTTCTATATTTAAAGTTGACTGAATGTTGTCATTTTAATAATAATATGAAATGTTGTTCATTCAAACTCTGCAAGCTTAGCCTAATAGCTTTTGAATGAGTGTATTCATGTAGCATAATCCTGTCTATCTGTGATTTTGGAGAGCAATGTTTCAAAACAAGCAAGGTCTTTCTGTGGATTAACAAACTCTAGGACTGAACAGAAAATGTCCAGGTCTCCTTCTCTGTAGGAATATGAAGGAAAGGCTGCCACACATTTGAGACACAGTAAAAGCCAGTCTGGTTTTAATGCAGCCATGTAGAAAATACAACAGAATTAGCAGATATATTTGGGAGCCCCCCTGGGGTTATGTATTACTTCTGTATCCATGTACTATACTTCCTGAAGAAAGGTAGGCACTGCTCAGATGAAAACTACATCTCCTGAGCTCATTCTAGGGGCTTCCCAAAACAAAACCTGATCGTAAATGGATTGTGAAAGAACAGGGATCAAAAAGGCTGATAGGTGCCACCTCGTTCAACCCTCATCTGAGGAGTAAAGAATATCAAATACCAGTAATATTGGAAACAGAGGGTGCAGAGAACAAAGAGATGGAGCATTACTTTCACTGGGCAGCTTCAAAGAAAGGGATTGTGTTTTGGATTATTTTGGTTAAATCTGTATTTTTTTTTACAGCCTGTCTTACAATATTGTATATGCTTCCATTTACCATCTCCTAACAACGAATGGACAGCTATTTTTTTTTTTGGGGGGGGGGGGTTGTCTGACCATCCTAAATATTATTTTCAAATAACATTTAACTATTTCAAGCAAGAAAAGTGAATTACTTTGCTTGAAATTCATATATGTTCTTTTATGTTATTGAATAGGCAGGGTTAGTTAGCATTAAAGTTGTAATGACTTCTAAAGTGCCATTCTCTACGTCCATTCACATTGTAATTGTTTGGGAGAAGGGCAACATTTGTCCCCCTTGCAATGGCAGTCCCCTTACGTGCAGCATGAACCTGCAATCAGCTTTTGGCAGACAGACTGACTAGTATATGTGTGAGGGAAGCCACATCTTCAGCAGTGCTGTCTCAGGTGTGCTCCATGTATGACTATTGTGTACGTTGAAGGAAAGTTGTGTGTACACCACTGCCATTTCAGGTGTGCTCCACAATTTATTCCAAGTCTTTTCATAAAACAGTTTACTTAGTTTTGAAAAGGATATGACAAAAATAACTGCACCTTACAATATGGTTGCATTCATTCTCAGTTGACCATTGCCTAAGACTGCTTTCCCATGACACTTATACTGTTTTTATTTGTAATTTATGGTCTACCACTTACAACACAAAGCTGTTCCAGCATTGTTGTCATCTCCATGACATAGATCGATGGGTGGAGCACTGACTATGACCCTGATGATCTGGATTTGATTAGTGGCTCTGGTGTTAGAGGGGCAGATGTGGGGTGTAAGAAGAAAGATGAGGTTGTGCTTATTTGTCTCCTTTGGAGGGAGAGGTAAAGGGGGTGTTAGTCCCACTTATGGTCTCTGTGCGAGACAAGGGGGACCTTAAACAAAGTTATAAGCCGGAAAGCATAGTAGGTAGGTAAACAAAGGAGTGTCACCATAGCAACACAGTAGTCATTGTATGTAGACCTGTAGCATGTGACCCAGCACACTATGTAGTTAGGCCATAAACTGTCTAAGCTGTCAACTCCCTGTGCAGTAACAGAGACTCTAGAAATAACTTCTGCTGTGGTCCCCAGAGCTGTACTAAAATACTAAGTTGCCCACTCAGACTGGGGACTGGCCCCCATGAAGTCCAAGTGGGTAAACAAGGAACAGGAACAGAAGTTGAAGAAATGGTGAGTAGTACACATTCTAGAAGCAGATGTCCTAGTAAAGTCAATGGAATAATTAATAAAAAAAATGCATCTTACCTGTATCCTACACTCTTCAGTTGCACTGTGTGTGTCTGTCTGTTGCTGAAACCAATGCTTGATTCTATTTTTTGGAGGGATTTTATGAGCTAATTTAGGGAAGTGTTACACCTGTGAGACAGCTGACTACAAACCGTCAATATTACATCCTCATGTATCTGGTCCAGTTATCTGATTTGCAAGATCTGATAAAAGTGTTATATGTGTTTTGACATTGTACTGTTACACGATATCCATTTACATAATTGTGTAGGACTATTATTTGAAATTCTGGTACAGAGTACATAAATTTTATCACAAGTTCTTCATTACAGTATCTCTCAAAAGATCACAGTTTCAGCTTCTGTACTGCTTGCTGTACTCGTATATTTTATATCTGTTCTGTGAGATTCCTTATATTCTTTCTGTGGAATGTGAAATCCTTCTAACATCATGATTAATTTCTTTACAGCCTTTGATCTTACTTCAAAAAACAGAGTAAAACTACCCACTAATTTCCTTTGAAAGAAACCTTTATTGGATTATAAGCATGCACAAGTAATTTAGGTTAACACAACATTGCATTTTCTTAACATCAGATTGAAAGAGTTTCCTTATCTAGTTTGCCCTTTAGTATATTTAGGGGTCTTCCTTCCCCCTTACTCCTTTTCAACTGATCTGGTCCTCTCAAATGACTCCATATATTCCCCTCTTCTAATAGTCTATTCCTATGGATCTACAACTTTTTTTTCTAAAGTTTTTTTTTTTTCTAAAGAAGTACATTTAGAGATAATTTGAGGAATATGCCCTTAATTTCTGATTTGTGCCCTTTCCTCACTTATGTCCTTCCTGTTTAAGATAAGTCCTTCACATATAAGTGACATTATCATGTGCACAGCACACATATCCTCCTGTCCCTTATGAGCTGTAAGAAGAGTTTCGGATAAACTAGATTCTTATAGCACCCTTTCCTCTCATTTCAAACCTTCTGCTGATCACTTTCCTTAAACTCCTTCCTGAAGCTTGGTGTTGCCTCTCCTTGTATGGCCTATTGTACACCATTGTGTGCTGTATTTCTATGATCTGACTAAGGCCTGGTAGATGAGGAGGGGGAATATTACTACCTTTGTTTCTTAAATCTTACAACCTGATGATGTAAACCAGCATTCTGTTCATTACTGCCACAGCTTTCTCGACCTTCTTCTGTGGTAATTCCAGGTGTAAGACACCACCTGCTTCTTTTCTTCCTTGCTTGCTGTTGGTTGCAGTCATAACTTGGACAATGCAGTAGTATTTGCTCCCTCAAACCTCATTTTCTCAATACTGACTAATGAAATGGACTTGTTGTGAAACTTTAATTTAGCCCCAGTGTTTGGTGGCTTTGACAATATTTGTAAAAGTCAGTGGGATCAGGGGTCACAGTCCCTCAGCATGATGTGGGGAGGGTATGCAAGGCTTTACCCCTAAATAAATTTGCTGTTGAATTTATCCCAAGTCAAACAGTCTCAGTTGACAGGGTTCAGATAAATAGGTAATGCAGGAATGTAGCTTATCCATTGTCCTTCCATAAGCTAATATTTAATGACTAACTTGTTACCCACGTACAGTACTTTGCATTTGCTTGCATTAAATCACACCTTCCATCTTTCTTCTCATTTTTTGTCTGTTGGGGGGGGGGGGAGTTTTGAGACAAAGCTGCGAGGACCACTATATGACACCAAGGAGAGATGGACTCACTGAAAACTTTAACAGAACAACAGGTTTAGCATCACAATGCACTTTGCAAACATTAAGACAATGATACTTTATCTGGCATTATTCACTGACTAAGGATCTGTGATTTACATTGGCAGCGACAAAAATAAGATGTCTGGTGCACTAAAGGACATGTCAGAGTTATGTCAGCGTGTCTGTGTGTGTTTGAAGGTGTGCATGTGAGTGGGAGAGTAAATGATGGTACCTCTGACAACGCAATACACGGGCTTGCCAGTGGTGACTATGGCAGAAAAGTGCTAATCTGTACTCATAGTAGTTGTGGCTGATTCAGAGATATGTAAATTAGCCAATAATAAGGTATTTCCTCATTGTAAATAATATGTCTCTGAATCACATTTTCCTGCGTCATGGAGAGTTCTTTTTGTCTACAGTTCTTATCTCCAGCAGTGTTTTTTTTTCCTGAACCCGCATGACATTGTTGCAATCAGGTCAAATCGTGATTTTTTTTATTTAATGTGCTAAAAGTTATTAGATGTAAAAGAGTGGTTATTTGATTACTTTCACTGGGAAATAAGAATATTAATAGATTATAGTATTCAGTATCAATCCAGCACCTGGATTAAATTGTGCCTGTGTTCTTAAACATACATTCAAAATAAGGTTATTGAAATGTTAAGGTTCCATCTAGTATGTACAACAGGTCTTAACTTTATTTGTTAAATTCTGTGTTGTGACTTGGAATTGTTATGCATTTCATCTAATTTTGAAGGTTTACAGCACTTGAGAAAACACTTATTCTGTTATAGCCTGGGCATATATTTAAAAAAATACATTTTTATTCTTGACTTCTTTTGACAGTTTTCTTTGCTAGACTGCTTTTAGTATCTGTCTTGGATACTGTGCCATGGATAAGGGGCCACTTGGGTTATGGGATTGCTGATGATCTGAAAGCAATGATTTAGGGGGAAGAAAGGCTCACAAAAATACAGGAAAGCTGGCACTGTTAGGATAAGTACTGTGTTACGCAGCTAGAGGACAACCTGAGTCTGTACTGTAGATTTTTTTGCAACTAAGGGAATGTATCACTCATACAAATGTGAAGTGAGAATTGCTGACCAGTCTCAAACTATGCAAGCCTACAAGGCAAATCTCTGATGAGTTCTAGACTGGAAAATAGCACTAAACCTCACATTTTATATGCTGTCCTTTTCGAGTTGGAAATAAAGTACCGACTGCATTTTAATGATGAAATAGATGGAGTACAAAAAGAGGGCATTAGATAAGTGGATTCAGTAGAGAATCCTGCATTTGGAAAAAGATAGAATTTTGTATGGGTATAGCTTTCCTGGCTTATTAATTTGTGTATTTATAGTTTTAGCATGTTTATCAGACTTAAGATGATTGCTCAAGATTAATCAAAGAAGTTTCAAAAAAGTGACTTTTTAATCGAAAATGCTGCCAAGAGGAACCATAAACTATTGTTATTGTAAATACTAAAACATATGCAGTCAGGCTTTGGGTTGCTAACAGTGAATACCATGGTCTTAATTTCGTTGTCTTTGAGATTTAGTCATTCAGAGTAAAACCATGTCAGAAATCGAAGTGTGATTATCATTACTGTACTTGTCTGTTAATAGTTGCTGTTTTGCATATCCTGATGTGTGTAAGTGGTGTACTTCCAATCGTTACGCTATCTGTTACACTCAGAATTTGGTATACATTGCCAACTATGACAGGTTTTATGTTGGTAAAACTAATGTGACTCTTTAGAGCAGGCATGGGCAAACTACGGCCCGGGGGCCACATGCGGCCCGTTAAACGTTTTGATTCGGCCCGTCAAACTTGAAAAAATTTAATAAATTAACCTTGTTAATGTTTTATTTCCCCTGCAATTATGATGTTTCCTCACTAGATGGCGCACTCAAGATATATTGGCTTTGTTGAGGTGAAGCGTAGGCCTATTGCTCCATGTTTGCACTTTACCCTTTGACCCACCGCCCCTCTATGAAGATGAGCCGACCCAAGAAAAGGAAAGTGGACAGAGAATGTCGAGTGTTCAATAAGGAGTGGACAACTAAATATTTTTTCACTGAACACCGATCATCTGTTTGCCTGATATGCCAAGAAACTGTGGCGGTTTTTAAAGAGTATAATATTAGCCGTCACTTTGCCACAAAGCACGCTAATTATGCTAGCAAGCTCTCCCGTGTCCGCTGGTTGAGTTTGGGCAAAGTGTTTCAACGAGTGTGGGAGCTCAAAGAGGAGATTGGCATGTTTTTGGAGCGGCAGGGGAAGACTGATGAATTTCCTGAGCTGAGCAACAAGAGCTGGATGTGTGACTTTGCGTTTGCTACGGACGTATTTTCACACTTGAATGAGCTCAACGTGAAACTGCAGGGGAAGGAGCAGTTTGTGCATGACATGTACACAAACATGAAAGCCTTCAAATCCAAGCTGGCTTTATTCTCCAGGCAGATTTTGAACAAGTCATTCACTCATTTTCCTAAACTAGCCACGCTGAAAGAGGCCGGAGCAAAAGTAAAGAAATACAGTGAGTCACTGGATGCACTGCATGGAGAAATCTGCCGCCGGTTTTTGGATTTCGACAAAATTGACAAGTAACTTCAATTGGTGGCCTTTCCTCTGTCACAAGACCCCGAAACAGCTCCAGAGGAGCTTCAGCTCGAACTGATCGACCTTCAGTCCGACCCTGCCTTAAAAGAGAAGTTCAGCTCTCTGAAACTAAATGACTTCTATGCTTCACTCAATGATGCCGCGTTTCCAAATCTAAGACGAAAAGCACAGATGATGTTGGCTTTGTTCGGCTCTACCTTCGTGTGTGAACAGACCTTCAGCGTCATGAACATCAACAAAGCCAGCCACAGATCCAAGTTAACAGACCTACACCTCAGATCCATCCTGAGAATCGCCACAACAAAACTAACTCCAGACTTTGATGCGCTGGCTAAAAAAGGAGACCAACAACACTGCTCCCATTAAAATGTGTGCGTCTCCGTGATACGCACGTTGTTAAAATAAACAGTGCGTGCAGATCAAATATAACGCTTCACAGACTGACTTGCTGCAACTGTTTCGTCCTTCACTGGTCGTTGTTGACTTTTGGCACCGGGGAAACAAATTGAATAAAAGGAACAGGACAAGTACATCTGCATCTCCTACCGTTTTTGAAAAAAAAGACAGTCAGGAGGAGAGTGATGGTGATATCCTGAAGGATAACAGAACTTTCAGTGCTTTAAAATAAAATGGTCATTTATTTGATTTTCAGTGTTTAAAGACTCATTTCGAAGTCAGAGATTTTATTGTAATGCTTTTCTTCATTTTCATTGGAAATTAAAGCACATGTTTTCTCCATATCCCAAGATGTGTATTTTTCCCCCAATGAGGTGATGTTTTCAAAGCATGCCATCTATCTGCTCCTGTTCCGGCCCCTTTGTCAAATGTTAGAACTCAATGTGGCCCACGAATCAAAAAGTTTGCCCACCCCTGCTTTAGAGTATAAATGAACAAGTTTACACTCTTTGTGTCTAATTAAAGAACAGATAAATTAACGTTTACTAAATCAATAAAGAAACACAATCCCTTGGCTAAACATGTTAAAGATAATGATAGTGATGAAGTTTATGGTAATACAAACTGTTGATGTTGGCCTTAGGGGTTTGCTGCTGTTTATACTTAAAAAATAAATTTGAATGGGTTGTTAAGATATGTGCAACTTGTCAGTCCAGTTTAAATTTGTCTACTCCTCCCTCCATCCCCCTTGTGTTTTTTTTTTTTTTTTTTTTTATGCCAGGGTGTGGACTTTTGTTTTTTTGTTTTTTTTTGTTATTTCAGCCTCCCTCTCTCTGCTGGCAGGAAAGCTATGAAGAGCTTCGCACCTAAACCTGTCTTTTAGTCAGCTTAGTTCAACCCACTTATCAGTTTGGGTGTGTGGAAGGAGCCCTGAAGCTTTGAAAGCTGGCCAACTGTTACATCCTTGGCAGGATATAACCCATATAGGTATGATTACTGCAGGAGTGATCATTCAAACATCTACTGCTATGGTAAGTTCAACTTACACAACTGTACTATTTTTACACTGTAATGATTTTTGTATAAATATTTGTGGGGTGTCAAGAGACCTGTGTTAATCTGATAAAAATGCCTTTGAGAGTGAAAATGCTTACTAGATTTGTCTTGAATAATAAAACTCATTTTTTTTCAAATATTGCTTATTGTCAACAGATCATTTTTTATTTTTCTATTTATGTATGGATTGCTATTTACCTCTTACACTAACTTTTTTGTAGTTTGCTCTTAACTGTTGCTATTCAGAGTGTAACCATATCAGAAACATACTATGTTTGATTTAAATCAGATGGCACAAAGGAGACTTTGTCAGACTCTAGCAAGGTGGTAAAATCATTTGCATATTGTGCTAACTTGGCATTGATGCAATATGTTATCTTGCAGGCAAGAGATGTAAAAAACAAGGCAACCAAAAACTAAATTCTGCAGTGCACCATGAGTTACTGGCAGAGAGAGGACAGCATTGTCCCATATGAAAAACTAAACCCAGTTTCCATTATAGCTAATAGATAATCTATCAACACAACCAATAACTAGCAAAGTGATCAAACAGAAGGTCATGGACAATGCTGTCCAATGCTTTGGATAGGCTGGTAGACAATATTTTTCAACCTTGCTATTGTTTTAATAGACTAATTATACTTAATATCTCCCAACACACTTCAGTCCCATAACTAGTAAGAAACCATGCCGAGCGAATGAGAAAGGAAATGAATACATTTTCCAAAATCATATCTGGGAAGGAGAAGTACAGCAATAGTTTAATAACACAGAACATAAAACAATATTTTTTTCCTTAGACTGACAAATAAGAATTGAAATAGAATGAGCTTATAGCTATCAGAAACTCAGTAATTACAGGGAAAACTGAGTTTATGACTGTCAGAAATGTTCAGGAATTACAAGGAAGACTGAGCTTATGACTCAGTAACTCTCAGGAAATGCAGGGAAGAATATCAGTAGGTAATGATCTAAGTCTTAATTTGTATAAAAGTGTATTTGTTAAGTTAGTGGAACCTGTGTGGGAAGTAAGAACAGGAAAATGAAGACATTACACTATTTGAAGATGAGATGTGGCTGATGCAAATTTTACAATAGATTCTTAGAACCAGAGGTCAAAAAAGAGACAATTTGATAAGCTGTAAGATGAGGAAATTGTGAGGATACAGAAGAGGGTCCTGAATTTATAAGAGAACAAGTACATTTCTGCCCTACCTTTTGGCTTACCAGAGCTGACCATCATCTAGTCTCAGGTCCTCTCCTTGGCCAAGTATCTACTGAACCTATCATTATCCTTCTGATCATTTTCTTGGCATCCATATCATGACCTCATAATAAGTTGGTTGTGGAAGGAGACCTTTTCATAATTCTCTGTAGTGCTGGTGTTTTAGGTTTGTGGTCCCATGGACTCCTTATTTCTGGGAAGACATGTTGCATGTGTATGTGCATGTATTGTGGTTGTCCTTTACCCTCAGTGTTGTGTGACTGTGGAATTAGGTTGACATTTCTATCTTCTTTATATACAGAGCTAGATATTACGCGTTCAGTAATTTAAGTTTAAGCATGCTGTGCCTCCATTATTTTAAGTTTCATTACTCTCTACAATAATTGCCACCATAGTATTCTATATGGTAAAGTGGTCTGTTCTGTGTAAAACCTAATTACTCTTGAATCACATGCAGTATAATGTTCTAGTACATAGACTGTCATTTATATAATCAGTTCTGAACATTTGTAAATTTGTATGGTTGAAGCTGGCCTGTACATGCTCACTAGTAATGACAACTCCTACTACAACTCTGCTGTGACTGCCTAACATTACAGATATACATGTATACTAGTGCTATTGTGTCTGTTGAAATAACCCTGGGGCAAATGTGGCAACAGAGTAGGTGAGCTCAGTATTCATAACCCTAAGCTTAAAGGAACATGGAATCTGTAGCCATCCAACAAAAACCCTGTATGATGTTACACTTACCACCCCTAGAAATTGGGCACTACACAGGACCCATGATCCAATGTTTAATTTACCTTGTCTAATATTTAAGTTTGCATCTGCTCCCATGACACTTCCATGACAGACTATCCCTCACTGATTATACAGTCACTGTCAAGCTGTCTATAGGTCAAAAATGGGAAGCAGAAGCGGATACCAAAGGATTAATTCTCATTGAGTTTGGTGTAAATGGCTTCATCTGCAACAAATAAACAATTGATTCATTGTCATGACATACATGCATGATATTAATGCAAATTAATTAATGCGTATTAATAATATTGAGAGAAGGGTTCTCCCTACCTTCTTTATGTATTACTCATTCCATGTTAGTAAATATTTGAGGAGAGTGCAAGGATGAATGTCACCAGTTTCACTGCCTGTAATTAACAGATTGCAAATTAAATGTGTGATTAATGATTAATAGAAGCATAGGAGGCACATAGGGTGTTGGTAACTAGTGCCCACTGCAAGTTTATTTAGAAACTAAAGTTTACTGATTTTATATACAACATGGTAACAAAGGTACTGATGATTATTCAAATTCAGTGGCAGTGGATAGTAGATATAGAATAGATGTGAGAGGAAAACTACTGAATTTAAGTAGTTTGATCCAAAGAAGAGGTGTGTAGTTATTATAAGCCCTATCCCCAGATCTAGAGGCCATAGCTGGATTAATTAGTAGTAGAGTTGCACTGTATCTCAGACTTCATGCAGAGGAATATATAATAGCAGCATAGTGGAAAGAAACTGGAATAGAGCCTGGATTTAGTATTGTATTGGCAGGGTATCTTCCAAAATATCATGTGTTTTGGGTGATGCCCCAAGTATAAATGTTGCAATTCTGTTATAAACAGATAGAAGTCATCTAAGGCAGACTGGTTTAACTCACACAGTATAAAGTACTGAGAATCCTACAGTCATGTGTTTTGAGTGATGCCTCAAGTACAAATGTAATTCTGTTATAAACACAGATAGAAGTTATCTAAGGCAGACTGGTTTAACTCACACAGCTTTCAAAGGTTAATACTGGGATCAGGGTAGCCCCCCACATTTGCCATTAAAGGACCACTACATCCTTCTTTGCTTGTTTCCTTATTTCCAAAATGCTTTTCTTACATATGTTTTGATTGTACTAATGTAGAATAGTCAGACTGCTACACTAAATCCTCATTTTGAATGTTTCTTTCATATCCCATTCTTACAGCTCTGGTACAGTGAGCCATCTTTAAGCTTATAACAATCTCGCAGAAGAGCAGAAACTCTAAGGGCACTGGAATGGCTTAGTAATAATATGTTTTGTTATTTCCCACTTTTTCCTCTGTTACTGCCAAAAGACCACCAACAAAATGCTTTGTTTCAATCCTTTTGCCTAGGAAATGCCTCCATTAATTATCTATGCATTAGATATGTTAATTTGCCTTCAGCGTCAGATAAAAATGAGATTCTGAACAAGTATGGGAATTATTCTCCTAAGTGTAGTTGCCGGACACATCTATTTTCTTGAAGGATTACATTTTGTACCTGCTTATCATGGAGCCAGTGTTCTAAAGTAAGAAATACTTTTTCTGTGATATGGTAGTTGTATCACCTTTCTACTACATACAGTTATGCGTGCCTACTTTTGTGACTATTTAATCTTCCCTAATGTGATTGCTTGCAATTACCTTTAATTACATATGCAATTAACCTTTTTAGATAACACGTTCTACTGGTAGATATTTAATGTGCTTTGATCGTAGTCACAGTTATGTATTACAATTGTCCTTGCACTAATCCTATCAATAGTTACACGGCAAACTTTCAAAATTCAGTAGCTTGGCCATTTTTTTTTTTTTTGTTGTTATCACGTGTGTTTCATGGCTCTTTTTTGATGAACAAACATTCTCCAGCCGGCATACCTCTCAACCTCTTAGGTCAAGAATCTGGACAAAGCCAAAAACAATTGGACAAAGGCCTAAAAAACGGGCAAATTTTAAATATTGCTCTTATAAATTTAGTTGCCAGATTAATAATATTTGTCAGCATGCATTCCCAGAAAGACATTAAGTCTGAAACTCAAATGTATGTCATTATTTAGAGACTTCAATCAGTAGTTACTTGCCAGCAAACCACAAATTTTATGAAGAACAGATCTAATACATGAAGCAAAAATCCGGACATTCTGCAAAGCTCTGTACAGTGTGGAGCTGTGCCAGCAGGGTTTTACTTGCGCATAATGCCTATTAGTCTACATGTTAAGCTGTCATGGAGCTCGGACTAAAAGTAACTTAAAGGTTGCCATTATTTTAGGCTGGCTAAGCAGCAGTTTTGCTCTTTAGTGAGTGTAAAATAAAAAAAGAAATTTAATAAAAAAATAGAATAGTGTGTGTGTCTGCTTATGTCTGTGTGTGAGTGTATGTGTGCATAAGAGTGCGAGTGAGATCAATCAAGTCATTATTTTGCACTCAATAAGCAGTGCTTTTGCTGTTTAGTGAGTGTAAAAGTAAAATAAGCAATAAGGAGGAATAACAGGTGAACCTCCAGACCAAAAGCAAACATGTAGAAGTCACTCGGGAAGCCAAAAAATGAAGAAAACGATGCTCCGAGGCTAAAACCACAGTATTAATTAGCAAAATATTTTGTTAATACTGTGGTTTTAGCCACAGAACATCTTTTTCTTCTTTTTTTGGCTTCCAGGGTGACTTGTACGGGTTTGCTAAAAGTAAAATAAGCATTAAAAAGAAAGAAAAGTATATATGTGTGTGTGTGTGTGTGTGTGTTTGTGTATTGTTTATGTTTCTGTCTGTGTGAGTGTATGCATGCTTGCTATGTGTGTGTGTGTGTGTGTGTGTGTGTGTGTGTGTGTGTGTGTGTGTGTGTGTGTGTGTGTGGTTGGGAAGACTAAGGGTGATCGAGCAATGGCAGGAGGAGCAGCAATTAAGTGGTCTGCAAACCTCTCCACCTCATAGCTCAAGATATTTGGAAAAAGCCTAAAATAAATGGGGCCATACCTCTCCGCCTCTGGGAGCAAGAAATCTGGACAAAGCCTAAAATAATGGAGAAACGGGCAGAGTTTAAATGTTCTTAAACTTATAAACTATAAACTTCAATCCTCAGTGATTTTCCAAAAAACACAAATTTTATAAGGAACAAACCAATAAATAATATGATGCAAAAAATCTGGACATTCTGTGAAAATCTGGACAGTTAAGTGGTATGAAGAGGACACTTAGGCTCAAGAATAGGAATACATTTTAAATATTACTCTTGTAGCAAAGTTGCTTGAATAACAGAATTTGTGTTAGCATGCATTTTTTGAACCACAGATGGGTTTTGGGGGGTGAGAAGTAAGATTGTTCTAGCAGTGGCAGCAGTCAAGAGCTTTGTAGACCTCTTGACCTCTTAGTTCAAGAAATCTGAATAAAGCCTAAAATTTGGCTGAAAGGCTGAAAAATAGGATCACATTTTAAATATCGCTCTTATAAAATTACAAAGTTGCTTAAATGACAGGATTATTTAGCATGTATTTTCTGAAGGAAATAAAGTCTGAAATGCAATTGTATGTCATTATTTGCTGACTTCACTCCCCAATGACTGGAAAAAATTATACATTTTCGGAGTAAGGGACACAAAAAAATGAAGTAAATATCTGGATATTTTTTTAAAATATTATATTCTGGATGCAAAATACTTCCTCCAACACCATGTACATATACCACATCAAGTCTGAAACATTAGGCGGAGGAACTACTTTACATCAAAAATATATATTAAAAAATAGTAATAAAGAAATAAATAAAGTAAGTAAAAATACAACAATTTTACATACAGCCCATTCTCTAAGCACAATAATGCCCTCTTGGGTGTGTGTCACTGTGTAAATAATGCCCTTTCTGGGGTGTAGAGGCCCTCCTGTTAAGCATTATTGCCTTATTATGCATTACAAGCATAATGATCGCGCTTGCCCAAATCAAATCTAAAGCTGGATTATCCTGACAAACTTTCAGAATTCACACACAAGTAATGCTCTGCTTGCTCAAGGAATTTTGGCATTTATTTTTGTCTCACACATGATGGTATCCATTTGCCAACAGTGTGTCGTGGCTCTGCCATTTTAATGGAGCAGCACTTCTTAAACTATGATATCACAATGCTAAGCTCTTAGTAGTGCATCCTGCTTTTGTTTACACTTGTACTGTACAAAAACTTCTTTTTGCTGTAACTTGGTAATACAGGATTGCAATGTGGATTGCACACTGCCATTTTGCTTACTTCATCTGTGATCTGCTACACATTTGTGAAATAAACAGCTCTAGAGTTACCCCATCTAAGGATCTAAAGCTGAGTGGTGGTAAGATTACCCCTTCATTGGAACAGAATCCCCATTCATTTGAAACAGAGCTCTTCTCTAAGCCTATTCAAATGCAGTTGGAACAATGGATTAGAAATAGCAAATTCACCTTTGTATTGTTACCTGTCACCCATAAGTACAGGGATGGCTTGTAGATATCCTAAAGCACAGGCATACGCAAAAGCCATTCTAGCTAGAGGGCACTGAAAATTGGAACAATCAGGTCTTGCAAGGCAAGACTTGTAAAGGCTGTTAGCCTAATAACTTCATATTATTCTATATGTTTAAATAAGTGTCAGCCACTCACACATTCAAACACATGCATGCAATATATTTTGGAACGTTTTGGACTGAGCTTTAGCAGACAAATTGTATATATGGCCTGGCAGATATTGTATTTTGCTGTTTTACCCTAACATTGTGCTTATCCCAACTTACTGAAATGACTTGCAGGTCTATGTGCTTGTTCTAATGCTCATTTACCTGACAGTTGGGACAGGGTGAGCTTTATGTGATAAGTAAGATCACACTAAAGAGTGACACTTTAGTTCCAGTCAAGCACTAACTCAGTAAAACTATGAGCAATATTTAATGTATTGTAATGAAAGGAGAACGTGAGGCACATGTGAGCTGAATGATCATTCCTGCTGTTCATGGATTCCATTGATAATATAGTACATGTACATTAATCATAATCCTTTCAGACATACACACTTTTAATAACTACAAGAATATGATGTTATATATTATTCTAAAGCTTTGGCCAACAAAATATGGCAAAGTATAATTTTTTTTCAAGTGGATCATGTGCTGTCTCCCCCGATCCACCTCCAGCAAGGCATCAACACCCCAAGTGATTCATGAAATCACTCACACGTGTTGATCAGCAGAGCAACCCCTACTGTCTTCCAATGGTGAACAAGGCCAAAAGGTTGTATCCAGGCATTGCAGAAGAGGTAAGTACTGCACATTCAGAAAGTGAGTGTGTGTGTGTGTGTGTGTGTGTGTGTGTGTGTGTGTGTGTGTGTGTGTGTGTGTGTGTGTGTGTGTGTGTAGGCGAAGGGTTGTTGGTGTGTGTCTGTGCCTGCCTAGAAGATAGCATAAAGAGGGTAGTGAGGTGATGAGGGGTGTGTGGGAGGGGTTGGAGTGGCTGACATACCACCCCACACTGCTAGACTATGAGTAAATTCAACATCATTGGGTGGGGAACAGTAGACACCAAGAATTACTACTAGCCACCATGGAAAACTGAACTACGGGAATGAGGAGATCACCAGGAGTCACTACTCTTACACCCTAATGGCACTTACACTAGTATGGGGATTGGGGTAGGAAAAAATGAAATACCAGTGATTACTACTCATGCGCTGTAATGGTAATTAAACCAGTATGGTGTTTGAGGGACACTAGACACTTGGGATTGCTACTCATATGCCCTAATACACATTACCACAATAGGACTGGGTTGACAGATATGAGACACCAGGGATAGGACACAGATATTCAAACATCTCAGGGATGGGTATGGAGACAGTGGTGTGTGTGTGTGTGTGTGTGTGTGTGTGTGTGTGTGTGTGTGTGTGTGTGTGTGTGTGTGTGTGTGTGTGTGTGTGTGTGTGTGTGTGTTTGTGTGCACGTGTGTGCGAGTGTGTGTATGCACGTGTGTGTGTGTGTGTGTGTGTGTGTGTGTGTGTGTGTGTGTGTGTGTGTGTGTGTGTGTGTGTGTGTGTGTGTGTGCAGTTTAATGTGTACTTCAGTGTGTGTGTCTGAGTGACTCGGGGAGATGCCTTACCTTTGATTATGTTATGAAGCTGCCACTGTTAACTACACTGGAAAGTACTGATGTAAACTTCATGGTCGCTAACTGTGATTCAGAGACATACAAATGAGCCAAGAATGTGGTATTTCCACATTGTGGTATATGTATTTCTGAATGACAAAGTAGAACATCATGGATTCAGGGCCTTTGCAACATAAGCCATGCATTTGGTGCAAGACCTGGTTATGAATACCTGGGGAGGTACTTGTCCATCAAGAAAAAATAAAACTCCACAATCCCAAAGTCCAGTCACAGATACACAGAATACTGAAAAATGAGAGAAACATCTCAAGTAATAATACAAATGAATATGTCTGGGCCCCTATAAGACTATAGGAATGGGAGAACCATCTTTACTGAGACATGGATTTTAAACAGGGATGCTTCTGTATGTGACTGAGGAAAGACACCTCTTGCATGTGCACAGATTCCTCTCCTAGTCAGTCTCAGAAGATACCTGCTAAGATAAAATAAAACATTAAACATAGTACACCTTCAGACATGGTATCTATAGGTTTCTTACCTTAATTAAGAAATTATTACAGACAGGCAATCTTGGTAATCAACATTCAGTACCATTTTAGCAGGTCACTTAAAAAATCTTTGAGGAATACTGGTCTTCAAACCTTCTTGGGAGGTAAACTCATTCCCTAATTGATTCTGGGATTAAAAAGCTCATTTTTGGTTTAGTAATGGTTGTTCCCACTATGTCAAGGATATTTTATAGTATGTTCTAATTGGTTTTGTCTTATTGTGTGCCTTTCCCTTCTTTAATGCCAACCTTTGGAGGAGGCATATTGTATTGCCGATATCAATTCTGATTTAGTCTTTAGTCCCCGTAGAAACAGATACACTTTACAAAGCACTTATTGTCTCTCTTTAGTTTGTTCCCCTGTGCATATAAAGAAGAAGAAGGTTTTGGTACAGATTTGATATTACTGTATTCTTCCACTTGAGTATATCGCATCCCTAGCTATCCGTCCCTTATCTGGAAATTCATAATTACCTCTAGCTTATTGTTTTTGACATCTTTCTAGAATCTAAGCATGCCTTAAAAGTATGTTATATGATTGAGAAGATACTGTGTCTAGAGCCTCTGCCTCTGCTGCTGTTTGAAGAGGTATGTCTGGGTACAAATTCAGAAGTTTTCTGTTGAAAAGAAATCTGAAAATTTTAATTCATCTTTGGAAAAAATGGTTTATTTTGGCCCATCTGCTAATCAGGTCCACCATCAAATTGATGAAAGAGGGGAACCAGTTTAAGGATTTGATAAGATGTTTCACTCCCCCACCCCCCAAACAATTTTGAAATCTCATAGATACCCTGTCATATCTCTGTTGCAGTATTCCTTACAGTAGGGATCCCCTGGCAAGGGTAGCCCAACGTCCGGCCAGTATATCAAAGCCTTTAGGTTGCAATAATAATGCTGTACATCACACATATGCTCCCTGCACCTGGCGTAGGGCATAAAGGTGATGTACAGATATATCTTCCACAGAACTTGTTTGCCACCAGTCCTAATGCCATTTCTGATCATAGGTCTGAATGCTGTTCATCTGTTGGTTACCAAGTCATTTTTAAGATAGGTGCCCCAATGGGATTTTTCTTCTTATCTTATTTTTTCTTTTGTTTGTTGGGTTACATGTCATCCAGAAAGGGGAAATGCCAGTGCAGGAGACAGATTCCCCATAAGGACTGTCATGCGCAGTGTTTGTTTTGCTTAGGTGCTTCTCACAATTATAAGCCTTCTCCTATTTGTCAGGCATTTGCCCATAAAACTTTGCATAGTCATCTCTCCTCTTTGGCTATTTACTTAGATAACCAATGTCTTAAATTGTTGGCTCTGAATGACCTGCTTATTCAGGCTTCCTCTCCAGAGATTTTGCTTCAGCATCTTCACTTTACTCTCTGTCTTCTGCAAAGCCTAGGGTTTACCGTGAACTTCCAAAAATCCTTCCTGACTCCTTTTCAGGATCATATTTTTCTCTGGTGCAAGCTCCAGACCATTCCAATGCTGGCATCCCTGCCTTCTCCCAAGGCTGTGACTCTGATTTTATTCTTTTAGTCCTTTCTTTCTCTGGCCTCCAGTATAGCCTGGGAGTTTCTAAGGACTCTTGGTTGCATGGCTTCCACCATTCCTATGTTTCCTCTGGCCAGGATTCATATGAGAAAGCTTCGGTCGTTCCTAAAGTCAGTCTGACTTCAACAGTCTCATCCTTTAGACTTTCCAATTCATCTTCTCCCATGTTTCAAGTTGGAGCTTCAGTGGTGGGTTTATCCACTGTCTTTCAACCCAAGGCTTCTTTTTCAGCCCCCAGTCCCTGCTCAAGAACTTTTTTCAGATGCCTCAGACACAGGGTGGGCAGCTTCCTTCAGACCTCTGAAAGTTCAGGGCATTTGATCTCTTCAACAAAGGAAAGAACATATCAACATCAAAGAGATTAGGGCTCTTCCCCTGGCCCTTCAGGCCTTTCATTCTTTTTTTTTTTTTGAGGGCCCCTTAGAATCTTCACAGATAATACCACAGTGATGTGGTACATCAAAAGCAAGGAGGGACATGGTCCTACCTCCTGTGCAGACTACTTCTTCAGGTTTGGGATATAGCTGTCCAGTATCAGGTGACTCTTCAAGCTGTTTATATTCTTTCAGATCAGAATGTTGTAGCAGATTCTCTGAACAGGTCTGTAACACAGAGTCATGCATAGATGCTTCACAGAGATGTGTTTCCGGACATTGTCCACTGGTGGGGTACTTCTCAGGTAGATCTTTTTGCCTCCCCTCTGACCAGACAACTTCCTCCCTTTTGCACTAGAGTCCCATGTCCTCTGCCTTGGAATGTGGACATGCTGTCTTTCACTTGGACAGGGATGTTTCTTTATGCTTTCACTCTCCTTCTCATTCCAAGGGTCTTGGTCACGATAGACCAAGACTCTCCCAAAATCTTGTTGGTGACTCCCTTTTGGTGCAGACAGCACTGGTTCCCTCTTTTTTTGCATTTAGTCAATGGCAATGATCACAAGCTGCCTCACAGGGTGGATCTACTCACACAGGACAGGGGGTCCCTCATTAATCCCCACTTGACCACTCTCCAGTTGACACTGTGAATGATAATGTTTTGATCCATTCTAGAAACCTTTTTCTGAGTATGTGCTTCAGGCTCTGCAACACACCAGAAAAACAATTACCAGGAAATCTTATTTGTCCAAATGGAAGAGATTTTCTGTTTGGTATATTGCTTGTAACCTCAATCCACTTTCTGTGGAAGTTTCTTTGGTTCTCTCTCATTTGTGTCATTTGCTTCAGGCTGGGATGGCATATACTTCTATTAAAGCCCACCTCTGAGCAATTTCTACTTGTCTACCTTTGACTCCTCCTTTGGCTTCTAGATTTGAGGTCAAGCAATTTTTTAAAGGCATCCTTCATATTAGGTCCAGCATAAGCCTATTACTCCTTCCTGGGACCTTCATTTTGTTTTAGAAAAACTGACTCAGGCTTCTTTTGAGCCAGCAGATTCAGTTTCCTTACAGCATTGTTCTTGGAAAACTGTTCTTTTAGCCCTTACCTTAGCCAGATGGGTGTCTGAGCTGCAGGCTGTTATGGCTGTTCCCCCATTTTTAGTTTTTAATAGGGACAGGATGTCTCTTCATACTAATCCTTCTTTTATGCCCAAGGTGCTCATTCATTTGTCCACTCCCCCCCTGCAGCCAGTGAGAAGGTTCTTCACGCCTCAGATTTACATAGATAACTCAGATGTTATTTAGACAAGACTAAAGGTATTCATAAATCGAGCAGCTTTTTGTTTACTTTCATCATAGATCCTTGAGTTTAGCTGTTTCTAAGCAAATTATTTCTTCCTGAAACTCTAAGGCCAATTCTTTTTGTTACTCCTTTCATGAGAAATACATTTTTTCTTCTTAAGGCTCATTCTACCAGGGCTAAGTCTTTTTCTGGTGTTTTTTAAAAGGGTTGGATACCAGCTCCATCCTTGAGGCAGCTACTTGGGCTTCTCTTCATACTTTTACCAAGCACTATAAGTTGGATATGGTCTCCAGGCCTAGGGCCAGATTTGCAATGTTATCCTGCATGGTTTTCATGAAGACTCTTCCTTGAGCTTCCTCCTCCCAGGTTTTCTCCTGTGCTTTTGTACTCTTCCTATTGTAAGGAATACTGTAACAGTGATATGGAAGGACATAGTACAGTTGTGAAAAATCTTACCATAACAGTAGATGTCTTTCTTTTCACTGCTGCAGTATTCACTCCTTCCCTTCCAACTCCCCCTGGTTTTCCTTCTCCTTCTGGATGCACATGTTCCTGTCTTACACTTAAGACCGTTGTTCCTCCTGGGGTTTTCAGTTCAGAGGAAGGTACATCTGTATGTCAAAATCCAAACAAGTGCCCTGGAAAGATGGAAAAAAGCAATCCACAGCTTTGATGCCAATATTTTAATAATAAATACATTTGTATTAAAATATTGGCATTGCAGCTGTGGACTGCTGTTTTCCAACTTTCCAGGGCACTTGTTTGGATTTTGTCACTAGTGACTTTTTGGTGCCTTGTATTCAGTTTTTTGGAACATCTGTATATTACCTTTATGGCCTACGCTGAGCACAGGTAGCATATGTGTGACGTGTGGCGTCCCTATTGCAATCAAAATGCTTTGGTATACTGGCTGGACATTAAGCTACCTTCGGAAGAGGATCCCTACTGTAAGGAATACTGCAGCAATAAAGAGAAGGACATCTACCATTTTAATAAGATTTTACACAACTGTACTATGTTCTTTCATGCCTAAGAAACATAGATGGCAGTATGAGAACAGTAACAAACACAATCCTTCCCAAATAAGGCATAGTACTCAACTTCCAGATGTCTCAGTCTTTCCCCCCTCCTCTCCTGCCTTAATCTCTTAAAAGCTGTCCCAACTGACACTGTTCATTTTCCTAGAGCAACAGATTAAGACAAACTCATGGGTATTAAAAGTGGCTAAGGATGCATACAGTTGGTACTGGATAAAAAAAAAAAAATCATTTGGGGGGACATGCTTCCTCCGAAACCAGAATAATTTTTTCCTGCTTTTCATCAGTTTTGTTGACTCTAGGAGTAATTGAACCAGTATTGTTTATTCAACAGGCAAAAGCTTCTATCCCAGAATGCTTCTGGTCCCAAAAAAGAGCCTTGTATGGAGACCACTTTTAAATATTCCCTTCCTATTTTCATCTCTTTGCAGTACCATTTGAGTTGCTTTCTGCTTGTTGCCAAGTTTTACAGCAGGCTGCATGGGGCTTGTTTTGTCCTCCTTGGTTTGATGACTTACTTATGCAGGGTCCTCTCCCAAATGTCAAGCCTCTTTAACATGGGTTTCAGCTATTCTGATGAATCTAGGATTCCAGATAAACATTCAGAAATCCTACTTGAGGCTTTCTCACTAGAGTGCCTTTTAGGATTTCTTCTTGACATTCTGCAACAAAAGTTTATGGCACAGAGGAAAGTGGAGTTTTATCTTGGAATGTTCCTAAGCTTCACAATTAAGTGTCCAACTTCAGTGAGAGAGTTTCTCAGGATTTTGGGGAAAGGGATCTGTTTCTCATGATTCCTCTCATTAAATATTTCAGGTAAAAGTTGCTATGATATCTAAAAAATGGCCCCAACACTTGAATTCTTTGGATACCTATCTCATTAGTGTAACTGCACTAGTAGTGGGTAGGAAGAGAAGCTGTCATGAATACTCCTCCTCTTCAGACACCAATTTAATCTGCATCTGCTTATGCCTCAGAGATTCCATGCTGGGCAGTTCATATCAAGGTAAAGGTGCAAGCCCTGTGGAATTCTCTGGCTGGAACAAAGCATGTTATTTTGAAACAAATGAGGGTTGTAATCCATTCCTTCTAATATCCTCATTATCTATCGTCCCGTGGACTGCACCTCATGATTACAAACAATACCGCAGTGATGTGGGACATAAACAAGCTGAGGGGCACAAGATCATATCCTAAGGGGCACAAGATCATATCCTTACTCTCCAAGCATATTACAGTCCAGAGCAGTGATTTTCCTTTTTTCCCCAATTACAGAATTGACAAATTGTAGGCCACGGTGGTGCAGCGGTTAATGTTGTTGCCTCACAGCAAGAGGTTCTCCTGTTCGATTCTCGGCTGGAGCACCTTCTGTGTGGAGTCTGCATGTCCTCCCCGTGGTCGAGTGATGCTAAAGACATGCAGGTAGGTGCGAACATGAATGGACGTGCCTTCTTTGAAGGTTGGGCATTGGGCTGGCAACTCGGCACCGTAAAAATCCATTGCCAATCATGAACGGACCGGAGTTCCACTGTGGCGACCCCTAACCGGGAAAAGCCGAAAGACTAAGACATAATTGACACATTAATAAATGAATGGTATACCATTCAAAGACAACACATTTTGTAAAGTGACACATTTCACTGACAACATAACAAAGTACTGTTCCTTGTTAGTGCTTACACACTGGTTATATGATTACAGGGTAACACATGTTCATAAGTGATTTCAAGGTGAACAACCGTAAAGGTCCTTTTTAAGCCTAGCCATGATTCCCAAATGCATTGTACAGTTTATGATACCACTCGACTTATATGGTATATAACTTAAGTAAGAGTGGTTGGACATTGACATGCTACTTTTCCAGTTGGACATAGGTGACAGACCTGGGGTAAATTTATACTTCCCCATTCACCTATCCAAGCTGTGATTGAATAAGTGCATGGACAATTTCTGCTTCACATGGCAGAGAAGTGGTAGTATCTGAGACACATACCTCTCCCTCTAACATGCCATTTATGTTGCAGATGAGTTATTGGTCCCTATATTGACTGTTTCTGATGCTGTTTGTTTTGTGGATGTACAATATAGGTCCATAAGGGCTGGATCAGATGAATCCTTGGTAGGCCATAGAGAGATCACCTCTCAACAGTCTGTAGGAGGCAGAGTGTAATATATAACTTGTCACAGCACTGTAGTGCAGAAGATGTCTGCCAATTAATGAATTGCCTAATGAAACTAGAAAATATGTTCATAGAAAGGAATTATGATAAACGATTGATTCAGCGAGTGAAATCACAAACTGAAAGTATCCCCACCCCCTCTACATCTAGGAAGGGATCCCAGAGGACTTATAATGCACCTAAGTCATACAAGGAAGCTTTACCCTTCCAAACTAGGTACACCAGTGACAATAGCAATATTACCAATATTATTCGTAAAAATTGGGGCATATTACTCACTAATGATGAGGTGAAGGACATTATAGGTATTAAACCTAACTTTCTATACACTAACAGTAAGAACCTCAAAAGACTGCTATGCATAGAAAAATTAGAACAAGAGACATGCAGGACTATTGACAAGATACAGAAAAATATAGAAGGTGAATCACCTCACTTGATTGAGACAGGCACCTTTCCATGTAATAGATGCAACATGTGCATTTACATCTCAGAAGATATAGAATTTACGCATCCCAGGCTAAATATTAAATTTAAACCAAGATTTAGATCAACCTGCACCAGTTCAAACCTGATATATTTAGCCAACTGTTTGGACTGTGATGCGTTCTATATTGGGATGACTACAAGATCTTTAAAGGAACGCATCTATAACCACACCTATGACATTAGAAAGAAAGACCCGAAAAGTGCTCTAACTAAACATATTTTGATTAACCCAGAGCACAGTTTTAGGTTTAGAACACTGCAACTGATACATCCTAATGACAGGAAAGGTGACGTTTTTAATGAACTGGAAAGTATAGAGTTACAATGGATTCTAAAGTTTAAAGCACATTATACTCCAGGTCTTAATCAATATGTCAGTGTTAGATCAGTTCTGAAGAAAAGGAGCCTGAAATAACTTACAGTACCTGTTTCTCACACATAAGCAGTCCTTGGACACCCTTTGCTAAACACATTATTCGGGTCTCTCTTTTTGAGGCTATCTACACCTTAATTTAATTATTTTAGTCATTTCAACTTGCTACAGTGAGTTTTACATCCTTATGTCCTATATATACTAGGGTTATACTTATACCTATATAGATAGCTATATATAGTGTTACAAATATTAATAATATCTCTTAATAATATTAAGATCATATTCATATTGCCTAATTTATATGTGACATTGTTGTTCTTTATTAATTATTAATGATTAAACATGTAATTATTTAAACATATTTATATATTTCTTTATATTCATACATATTTTCACTTTTATCTTTATCTATATGATTAGTACCTATTCTATTATAACATATGATATTCTACTCCATATATTGATTAATTATATTATATTTATATACTTTGATATGTATTTCATAAACATATCTGTAAACATCTGGTTGCCATATATCCCCCTTTTTCCTTTTTCTTTTTATATACTTATACATCTATATAATATTCTTAGGATGTTTTTATTATGCGATTGGAATTTTTAATACAATTTTTAATACAACTTCAAGCTGCACGATTTTATACATCTAGGATATGGTTCATCTAAAAATTCTCAACCATTGACACTAAATACCTAATTAATTAATAAACAAATATTTAAACAATCTCTACAAGTAATATCTTATAGAGTTTGTTGTTTCTAGGTAGTTTTATTCTATATGCACTCTAGCTAATATACCTCTTTACCACTAATAGATATTATTTTATAACATGTCCCATAGTTCCTTTTATCAGTGTTCTTTAGAATCTGTGTTTTTTAATGTTCCATGACAAATCGGAGTAGCATTAGCTTTATCGCACACAGACCCTTAGCTCCAACTAGTGCTAGAAACTATGATTTTTTAACAGTCTTGGTCTAGTGAGCTTTATGTGGTTTTTTGAGTCAGGTTATTGTTGTTCTCCAGTAGCGATATAAGTTTTCAACAGCGTTAAGTGATTCCATGATGACATTTCACATTGCTCTGTTTATTTAGCGTACATTGGCTACTGTTTAGTGAAACTTTTATGAAAAGAGCCTATAGAGAGCTGTATGGTATTTATTTATTGCACATGAATTGTCATTTCATTATTGATTTTCTCTACTATGTACACGCACTTTATTAGATGCATTGTTTTTCATATGGTTGTTTTTAGTAGTGGATCAAATTCTGTATAATTCTTGTGTTTAGTTTTTATCAATATGAGATATTATAACCCCTTACCATTGTATTGTGTTTTAAAATAGCTTAGCATATCCCTGTATCTGGTTTTAAGCATAATGCTGCTGTTACAACAACAGGAAATGTTTTTAACGGTCTCATTGAGTAAGCAGCTATCGCTTGAGACAATCAATTTTACATCTTGACTAATTAATTAAGATACTAATTGCTTAATGGACGATTAGAAGCACTATATAAGGTTTGCTCTATTTTATATGAACTAGATCTGAAGAAGCGTACAGTGTGTACGAGAAAGCGCTCATCTTCCTTGTTCTTTGTACTAATAAAGACGAATTTTGTTGCTGCATCATCGTGGTGTTCCTCATCCTTGTTTTTTCAATACTTTTGCCTACCTATATTTTGGAGGTGAGGATCTCTGGAGGTTTATTGCTGGGATTGTGATACACACGTTTGTTTTTGCATTTTATCCTCGGCTAACCACACGCGATGGATGCTATCGCAATAGAGCTGGATTATGCTCCGAACAAGTCAAAAAGGCAATGGAACGGTCTATTGGAATCTAAGGAGAATCCGCTGCTGAATATCAACATGGAACATACAGCTACAACACCAAATACTGATAAAGGTAACATTGACAGAATGAAAGACTTTAATGTTACCTTCCGTGAACTGGAAAACACATTGTATAAACTATATAGACTAATTTGGCAAAGACGCCACTTAGAGGCATGTCTTCACTTTAAATTGATTCCTAGAGGCATGAGGGTTTTAGTTATGCCCTCGTACGGTGAAACTCACCCTGAGCTACTTCGGAAGTGGCAGCAACTAAACCTTGATTTGGGGTTTAGTTATATAAAACTATTGATTGAACATTTTCTCCCCTTAGAGAAAGATCTTCATTCACGAGCTGAATCTCTGAGTAAAAACATCTCTACTAATTATAAGGAGGAAAGTTTTCAGCAGAGACTGGATAATATGTTCAGTCAACTTTTTGCCTATGGTGATAAATTGCAACAAATAAAAACGCGTAAACTACATAGGGATCATATTGACTTTGCCAATAATAATGTCTTTTCCTGGCCAAGATATAGTGAAACCAATACCAATGCGAATGCGTTCCCTACCAGCACAGATTCTAATCAAGGACTTTTTATAAATCAGAGTTATGCCTCAGCAGTAACGAATATCGGTTCCACCTTAAGGGAATCAGCTGATACAACTGCAATACCTTTGGCGTCTTCTTCTCTGACGCATACGCAAAACAACATTATTAGAGACACTCCCCCTTGTAACCAGCAAGCTTTTGCCCAACAAGATGAAAATACACGAGGAGCTAAACCGAAGATTAAACATGGAAATATAGAGGGTTTTTTACCTCTTCCGCTGAAGTTTCGGCGGAATTTTCAAAGCAGGTCAAGAAGCAGAGGTCGTACCAAGAGGAAGTTCTCAGGAGAAGAGATGACTTCAAACAACGGACATCGAAAAAGGGAACAGAGGATTTAGTTTTTAACCTTTCTCAACGGACCCTTACAGAGATTGACTGTAACCTATTAAATAAAGGATTATCCTTTATTCCAGCCCAGGTTAGTAATATAAGTGAAGTGCTTACTGACCTGCGGCTTTTTACTCGCAAAGTTAATTTAAAATGTATGTTTAAGAACAAAGTACAATGCAGTGGTGCTAGTAAAGAACAAAATAAGAATTTTAGAAAGAAAAGTGTTTTTACACCATCACAAACACCTGTCACAGAATGTTTTATTAAGGCCTGCGAAACAGACTTTTATAGATACTTTAACAGTGCGAGAAAAGATAATCTATATACTAATTTGTCACATATTGAATGGGAAGCCCTTTATGCACTACAACATGATAAAAGAATAGTTATTAAGCCTGCAGATAAAGGGGGTGGGATAGTAGTTTTAGACTACACTACTTATAACACATTAATGCTCACTATGCTCAGAGAAACTGATACTTACAAAGAGATCCTTTTTAATGACCTTACTAAAGTTATTTTCTCTGTACATCAAGAATTATATGATTTTTTAATGTGCAGACAGATAGATCAAGATCTATACCAATATTTTTTGATAGAGCAACCGAAGATTCCCTACATAAAAGGATTGCCGAAGGTACATAAAGGGGTAATCCCACCACCACTACGACCTATAGTAGTAGGCGAAGGGTGGGTTACTGAAACAATGTCAGTTTTTGTCGAACAGAAGGTTAGACCAATTATTAATAAAATTAGTTCGATCCTGAAGGATACATACCAATTACTAGAGGTCTTAGCAAGTTTTAAAGAGGGCATCTCTAAGGATACCATTCTCATTACTATGGATATGAGAAACCTCTTTACATCTATCCCTAATGGGTATGGTTCAGAAGCCATTAGACATATTCTGCACAACACTGATTGTTATAGTAATGATGAAAAAATTTTACTGAACGCTGTTTTAGACCTTGTATTAAATAACAATGTTTTTATGTATGACAAAAGGCTATATTTGCAACAATGGGGAGTTGCCATGGGCACTCCCTGCGCAAACACCTATGCAAATCTTGTTGTCTACTACTGGGAATGTATGCATCTGTTTAAACATGCCTATTTTGATAAAATGCTACTATATAAAAGATTTGTAGACGACATTATAATCTTTTGGAATGGTACCCTACAAGAGTTCTTAGACTTGATGGAAGATTTAGAAACCACAACATCCTTTTTTAGATTCACCTTTGAACATTCTATGACTGAAATTAATTTTTTGGATGTCACCATTACTAAAGATGAATATGGCAAATTGAGTCATACTATTTATAGGAAACCGTGCTGGAAGAACACATTATTAGAATTTACCAGCATGCATCCTAGACATATATTCCAGAACATTGTTAAAAGTCAATACATGAGAGTCAATAAATTATGTATTAAACAGGTTGATAAAACAGAACAACTAATGAAACTAGAAAATATGTTCATAGAAAGGAATTATGATAAACGATTGATTCAGCGAGTGAAATCACAAACTGAAAGTATCCCCACCCCCTCTACATCTAGGAAGGGATCCCAGAGGACTTATAATGCACCTAAGTCATACAAGGAAGCTTTACCCTTCCAAACTAGGTACACCAGTGACAATAGCAATATTAACAAAATTATTCGTAAAAATTGGGGTATATTACTCACTAATGATGAGGTGAAGGACATTATAGGTACTAAACCTAACTTTCTATATACTAACAGTAAGAACCTCAAAAGATTGCTATGCATAGAAAAATTAGAACAAGAGACATACAGGACTATTGCCAAGATACAGAAAAATATAGAAGGAGAATCATCTCACTTGATTGAGACAGGCACCTTTCCATGTAATAGATGCAACATGTGCATTTACATTTCAGAAGATATAGAATTTACGCATCCCAGGCTAAATATTAAATTTAAACCAAGATTTAGATCAACCGGCACCAGTTCAAACCTGATATATTTAGCCAACTGTTTGGACTGTGATGCGTTCTACATTGGGATGACTACAAGATCTTTAAAGGAACGCATCTACAACCACACCTATGACATTAGAAAGAAAGACCCGAAAAGTGCTCTAACTAAACATATTTTGATTAACCCAGAGCACAGTTTTAGGTTTAGAACACTGCAACTGATACATCCTAACGACAGGAAAGGTGACGTTTTTAATGAACTGGAAAGTATAGAGTTACAATGGATTCTAAAGTTTAAAGCACATTATACTCCAGGTCTTAATCAATATGTCAGTGTTAGATCAGTTCTGAAGAAAAGGAGCCTGAAATAACTTACAGTACCTGTTTCTCACACATAAGCAGTCCTTGGACACCCTTTGCTAAACACATTATTCGGGTCTCTCTTTTTGAGGCTATCTACACCTTAATTTAATTATTTTAGTCATTTCAACTTGCTACAGTGAGTTTTACATCCTTATGTCCTATATATACTAGGGTTATACTTATACCTATATAGATAGCTATATATAGTGTTACAAATATTAATAATATCTCTTAATAATATTAAGATCATATTCATATTGCCTAATTTATATGTGACATTGTTGTTCTTTATTAATTATTAATGATTAAACATGTAATTATTTAAACATATTTATATATTTCTTTATATTCATACATATTTTCATTTTTATCTTTATCTATATGATTAGTACCTATTCTATTATAACATATGATATTCTACTCCATATATTGATTAATTATATTATATTTATATACTTTGATATGTATTTCATAAACATATCTGTAAACATCTGGTTGCCATATATCCCCCTTTTCCTTTTTCTTTTTATATACTTATACATCTATATAATATTCTTAGGATGTTTTTATTATGCGATTGGAATTTTTAATACAATTTTTAATACAACTTCAAGCTGCACGATTTTATACATCTAGGATATGGTTCATCTAAAAATTCTCAACCATTGACACTAAATACCTAATTAATTAATAAACAAATATTTAAACAATCTCTACAAGTAATATCTTATAGAGTTCGTTGTTTCTAGGTAGTTTTATTCTATATGCACTCTAGCTAATATACCTCTTTACCACTAATAGATATTATTTTATAACATGTCCCATAGTTCCTTTTATCAGTGTTCTTTAGAATCTGTGTTTTTTAATGTTCCATGACAAATCGGAGTAGCATTAGCTTTATCGCACACAGACCCTTAGCTCCAACTAGTGCTAGAAACTATGATTTTTTAACAGTCTTGGTCTAGTGAGCTTTATGTGGTTTTTTGAGTCGGGTTATTGTTGTTCTCCAGTAGCGATATAAGTTTTCAACAGCGTTAAGTGATTCTATGATGACATTTCATATTGCTCTGTTTATTTAGCGTACATTGGCTACTGTTTAGTGAAACTTTTATGAAAAGAGCCTATAGAGAGCTGTATGGTATTTATTTATTGCACATGAATTGTCATTTCATTATTGATTTTCTCTACTATGTACACGCACTTTATTAGATGCATTGTTTTTCATATGGTTGTTTTTAGTAGTGGATCAAATTCTGTATAATTCTTGTGTTTAGTTTTTATCAATATGAGATATTATAACCCCTTACCATTGTATTGTGTTTTAAAATAGCTTAGCATATCCCTGTATCTGGTTTTAAGCATAATGCTGCTGTTACAACAACAGGAAATGTTTTTAACGGTCTCATTGAGTAAGCAGCTATCGCTTGAGACAATCAATTTTACATCTTGACTAATTAATTAAGATACTAATTGCTTAATGGACGATTAGAAGCACTATATAAGGTTTGCTCTATTTTATATGAACTAGATCTGAAGAAGCGTACAGTGTGTACGAGAAAGCGCTCATCTTCCTTGTTCTTTGTACTAATAAAGACGAATTTTGTTGCTGCATCATCGTGGTGTTCCTCATCCTTGTTTTTTCAATACATTTTGTAAAGTGACACATTTCACTGACAACATAACAAAGTACTGTTCCTTGTTAGTGCTTACACACTGGTTATATGATTACAGGGTAACACATGTTCATAAGTGATTTCAAGGTGAACAACCGTAAAGGTCCTTTTTAAGCCTAGCCATGATTCCCAAATGCATTGTACAGTTTATGATACCACTCGACTTATATGGTATATAACTTAAGTAAGAGTGGTTGGACATTGACATGCTTCTTTTCCAGTTGGACATAGGTGACAGACCTGGGGTAAATTTATACTTCCCCATTCACCTATCCAAGCTGTGATTGAATAAGTGCATGGACAATTTCTGCTTCACATGGCAGAGAAGTAGTAGTATCTGAGACACATACCTCTCCCTCTAACATGCCATTTATGTTGCAGATGAGTTATTGGTCCCTATATTGACTGTTTCTGATGCTGTTTGTTTTGTGGATGTACAATATAGGTCCATAAGGGCTGGATCAGATGAATCCTTGGTAGGCCATAGAGAGATCACCTCTCAACAGTCTGTAGGAGGCAGAGTGTAATATATAACTTGTCACAGCACTGTAGTGCAGAAGATGTCTGCCAATTGTTGTACAGAAATTGTTGCAAAGCATTAACGCAACCAAAAGGCAATATGGTTTCCTTTACGCTTGACTGCCACCTTTTACAGAGTGGGTGCCATATTTATCCTTTGTGTACAACTTGCACATTATGGCCAGATGAAGTACTTCCCTTATGATTTCAGTGTTTGTATGATATAATCTCATTACTCTGACAGAATACTGGCATGGGATAGTCACTCTGATCATCACAATTCATAAATAGCAGCATATGAAGCAGAAATGATGACCCGCATGCTGTTGTCATCAGCAACAGTAATTTGTCTGTATGAGCCCTTCCTGGAGGATGTTAAAATCTTGGAGGGATTCGATGACTGCTCCCAGTTTCCAAACTGCAAACTTTAGTCAACCAGATGCCTTTGATATTGGTCTTGACTTCAAAGAAGTACATGCCACTACTGACCAACCTCTTTGTAGAGGTGGACTCCTCTATCCTAACTTTCTAGGTCCTATAGTTGCATAGGTGTATACTAGGATAACAAATACTAGGGCCCTTATAAGCCTAGCCATGCAATCCAAATGTGTGACACAAATTTGATTCATATAGGTGCTGATTTATTGACTGTCCCTGTCCATCAGATATATAGGAGCTAGATGAGGGATGATTTCCAATTGCCCATCCATGGTCCAAGTTGTGCTTAAATAGGGATATGGAGAAAGTCAGCTTCACTTGGATAGGGGACCTTGTTGCAGGGAATGGGAATTCTCTGAGAAACATATCTACCTCTCCAGCATGTCCTGTTTATGTCAAAACCTAAATTTAGGTTGTTTAATTTAGTAGTTCTGATGCTTTTTGAGTCCAGGGATGTCTTGTATGTTAGGCAAAGATCAGCCCTTTGAAGTCTGTATGATACCGAGTAAAGAGACAGGGCTTTGAGACAATCTCTGTGTTTATTCCCTGTATTCTTTTGTAAGGATCCTTTGTGGACATTCCATTTACTGTGTCTGGTCAGGTACATACTGAATGGGACATTATACTCTATGATGGGTCAGATGAGGGCAGAGTACAGTGGTCAGATGACCTCTCTGGACCTAAATGCCATGCCCTTGCTTATGAGCTAAGCAACTTAGATGGATTTTCTTACTACCTTGGACACATGTTGGTTGAAACCTAGGTTATTATCTACATGAGTTCCCTGATCCCTGACCAGTGAATCAACTTTTGTGGGTGTTTTATTGATGATGTAGTTTCCCAGGTGGAAGACTTCTAAAAGGTACAATAATGCATTTCTTGGTATTGAGTTTTAAGCTATGGCTTTGGCACCAAGCATTTGTCTGTATTAGACCTTCCTGAAGGGTGTGCTTATCTTGGTGGATTCAGTGTCTGCTCCCAGTTTGCAATCATCTGTGAACTTGATCAGCCAAAGACTTTTTGCATTTTATTTGACATCTGAGAACCAGATTGCAAAGAGCAGTGGACCCTGACACAGAGTCCAGTGGGCCTCCACTGGTGACTGAACGCTTTGTGAAGGTGGTTTCACCATTTCTAACCTCCTGTGTCCTTTCACTAAGCCAGTCAGCTATCCAGAATGTTAAAAAGGGGGTTTATACCACGTTCTGTAAGTTTGTTCACAATGCCCAAGTGTGAGTATTGTATCAAATGCTTTAACCAGATCTAGGTAGGCAGTATGCAGCATTTTCTCTTTATACATTGTCTTAATGACCTGTACAAAGAAGTCCACCAGATTCATTTAACATAACCTTCCTTTGACAAAGCCAAGCTGAGATGGATCCAGTGTCTGAAGGCTTCCTATGTCCTTGTTGATAATTTCCATGATAATTCTTTCCATGGCATTGCAAATAAGACTAGTCAGACTAAAGAGTGTGTAGTTTCCTGCAGCAGTTGAGGGTCCTCCCTTATTTATTTATTTTATTTACATTTGTTTACCAGGCAGTGCCCCCATTTTCAGTGGAGGCCTGGGAAGAAAAGCTTTATGGTACAGCAATTGAATACAGAAGAATAAACATGATGAGAATATACAAATTATCATATGACATGTTAACATATACAAGTTGTCATATGACTTGCTAAACATGCATGTTAAGAAAACAAAAAAATCACAAAAAGCATAAAACATTATAAATTTACATTTTAAGAAAAAATTCCGAAAGTAGACCCAGCATGTGATGTATGGTGGAAACATTGCTAAAAGAAAGGGAGCTGAAGTGGTGATATATAAAGCAAGGAGAAAGACAGAATTAACATTGCTACAGGTGATGAGGGAAAGAAGCAGATGTAATGGTGAGGGAAAAAAGCAAATACATTTGGAATTAATGCTTTTACAAATTCAATGGGATGTCACTGAATAACTTATAGCCTATGTAGTATGAGAGTGTTTGTGAATGTAGGAGCTGGGTAGGGGAATTGTAGAAGGGCATGTGAGGTTAGTTTAGCCAGGAGATTTGCAGGAACAAAGCCAGTGATTGATAAGGTGCTCCTTTAGTAGTAGCTCGGATTTATGAGCATTTGTGGTGTATAGAATGTGTTGGGGTATTGAGTTGCAGGTGTTAGATACTTTGTTAGAGAACAGAGAATAGAGAAAATAGAATAGCCAAAGGTGTTGGGTTTTGTCACTTTTAGTATAACTTTATTTGAGGACCTTAAGGTTCTGAAGTTGGTGTTTGTCTGAATTAGGCCTTTGAGTGTGGGGCAGTTTTCTGGTTGGTAGCTGATAGGGTGGGCAATGGTTAGTTGATACAGGGATAATAGGTTAGGAAGTTTGATCCAATGTAGTTCTTGTAGTGCAGTGCAGTGGTGTGATTTGTAAGGTTGGTTTCTGACAAATATGGCAATTTTATTGTAGCAGGCCTCTAGTTTACTTAAGTCTGATTTATGAAGGTTGGTAAAAATATGAGCAGAGTATAGGAGGGTGGATAGTAGGTGTGTTCTGGCTGTGGATAGTATGGTGTTGTCAGTAAGGTATGGTTTGGTTCTGTAGCCTGAGCCAAGTTTGATGTGTACATTTTTGATGGTAAGTCCTATGTGTTTATCGACTTTAAGACAGTTGTCAGTTGTGACCCCTAGAAGTTTAGTTTGTTCCACAGCTTCGATCTTAGTTTTGCTGGTAGAGTAGATGATGGGAGGGGAGATTGTTTTTTGGTTTGATGTTAGAGAAAACCATTTGTTTTGTTTTGTTTCGGTTGAGTATTAGCTGGTGGTTGGTGAGATAGTTTTCTATGTCATGGAGATTTTTGTTTTTTTCTTGAAGTTTGAAAAAGGTTGAGGCTAAGCAGATGAGGGAGGAATCATCTGCGTATTATACAATGAAGGCTAGTTGAATGGCAGTGTTGAACTTATTAGGAACTTTGAAAAAGCAGAGGTCCAAGGACAGACCCTTGAGGTACGATGACAGAGATGGGTAGGAGGGGGGAGAGATGGTTATCCCACTTGACTGACTGCTGTCTGTCAGATAGATAGCTGTGAAACCAAGATAATAAAGGATGGGACAGGTTATATGATGAAAGTTCTTTGAGTAGTTTTTGGTGGGATACTGTGTCAAAAGCTTTTGACATGTCAAGGAAAATGGATGAGATGAGTTGACCTTGATTTTTGAGAAGGTTAACAGTATTGGTAAAGCTAATTAGTGAGTTAGTGGTGCTGTGCTTTGGTCTGAAACCGTGTTGGGAATTGGATAAGAGGTTATTATTAAGCAAGTAGTCAAAGAGTTGTTTATGAATGCATTTTTCCAGAATTTTGGCTAGAGAAAGGAGAATAACAATAGGTCTGTAGTTAGAGAAGTCTGTAGAAGGGCCAGCTTTGTGTAGTGGGCTAATGTGAGATATTTTCTAGAGTTTAGGTACATATTGTTCATTAATAGAGTGGTTGATAAGAACTGAGATGGGATAAGAGATGGAGTCTGCAGCCAGTTTGAGAAATTTGTTGGGGAGTAGGTCAGTTGTAGGAGATGAGGGTTTTAATTTGTACAAGAGTTTTTATGTTACTAGTTTGTATGGGCTTGATAGATAATAACTTATGATTAGTTTCTAGGCTGTTTGGGATTGTTAGGGGGGAGATGGTATCACTGTTTATGAG
This sequence comes from Protopterus annectens, assembly GCF_019279795.1. NCBI lineage: Eukaryota > Metazoa > Chordata > Ceratodontiformes > Protopteridae > Protopterus > Protopterus annectens. The sequence continues at coordinate 211,952,813 of NC_056739.1, read as the reverse complement.
TAATGTTATGGAGTTGATAAAATGAGTATTGAATTGAGATTCTAATCTCCCTGTGATATTTGAGGTGGTAGGTGATGGGGTAGAGGACCGCCCTGGATTAAGGAGTTGTTTGATATATAACCAAAATTTTTGCAGGTTGTTCTGGTGCTTTTGTTGGGTTGTATGGTAATATGACTTTTTATCATTCTCTATTTGCTTTTTGGCTAGGTTTTTTAATTCCTGATATGTGGTAAGGTTGTCTTTATTTTTAGTTCCTTGGTATAGTGACCAGGCTTTGTCTCTCTAATTTAGTAGCTTGGTGTCTTTTGAAAGCCATGGTAGCTGTTTAGCTTTAACACAAATTTTATTGGGAGAGCTAGCTTATTTAATGTATACAGAAATGTATTGTTGAAGTGTTGAACTGCTAGGTCTAACTGGAGATATTTTAGAGGAGACCAGTCACATTGTTGAAGGAGTGTGTTGATGGGGAGAAGTTTTTTTTTTGTTTGTTTCTGTGAATGTGTTTAACTATGATGTTATTTGGGGTACTATGTGCTGGCTAAATAGGAAGGTGGGTAAATGGTCACTTTGCCAGTCTGGAAGGCAGCTTGATTGGTAACCAAGGTTGGGCCTGTTTGTTTGTATCCAGTCGAGGATTGAATGTCTGTTGCTGGGTCTATCTATATGGGTGGATAGGAATATAGTTTGAAAGAAGTTGTAGAGGTTCAATAAGTTGGAGGGGTTTTCAGAGGAGTAGGTGAGCCAGTCAAAGTTAAAGTCACCTAAGATTATTGTTTCTTGGATGAAAGTGGAGAATGACCAGCAGAGGAGGTTTTCAATATTGGATTGGTTGTTTCCTGGAGGAAAGTAAGTTGTAAGATAATTATGATAGTTTTTTTGCGAGTTTATATGTAGATGTGTTATTAATATTTCTAAATCACTGATGGTTGGGGGTTTATACTCTAGTCGATCTAGTTTGAGTGTATTTTTGTACATGATTGCTATGCCACCATCATGCTTGTTGATCCTGTTACATATTATTATGCTATAGTCTTGGTTTAGAATCTCAGTATCTTTTATGTGGGGTTTCAGCTAGGTTTCAGTCAATATGATGATATCAGGTGAGTAAAGAGCAAGGGTAGCATGGAATTCATTTACTTTATTTAGGATACTTCAAAGTTTTATGTTTATTAAAAGATCAGAGTTGTTTAGTTTTGTAATGGGGCTACTGGATGTTGGGTTGCTATTGTGGTGGGATGTGCTGTTTATGAGAAGGGAAGCAGGGTGTTGGGACCTGGGTTAGGGTGTATATCATATTATGGGTGTGGTTAGGTCAAGTATAAATTTAGATGTAGTGGTGATGGGTGGGAATTGGGGATAGGTTAGGAGACTGGAGAAGGTAGACCCAGGCCTCAACATTGACAGCAAAGAGACCAAGAAACAAACATGAACTCATTCCTTCCAGTACAGCTCTTTTGAGTGTATACCTTTAACTCCCACTGCGTGTGGCTTGAGCATTTAAAAATTAAGTAAGTTCTAACAAATACTCATTGACAGAGGTCAAACATCAATACAGTCATGTTTGCCATCAGGTATCTTTCAAGATAAAATATTTTGATACATTGTATGTAAAATGGTTTTGGAATTATTAATGCAAACATAAATAAGCATTTTTGATGCCTAGAGGCAGCACAGTATTAGGTAACTGCAGAAATGCCTGGAGGCGCATTCGGCTATAATGAGCTTTTGCACAGACGTTTGTTTAACTTCTTATCTAACTTCTGAGTTCAATATTAAGGGACATATTATGGAAAAAGAAGAAATTATGTAGTTTTATTTTAGGAAGTATACTGTAAAAATACAAAGGGGTAGCTTAAACACTTTCTATGCAAGAGTCACAATTAGAGAAACCCGCAAGGATGAGTGAAAACAGATAGGCAGGTAATTTAGTATTACATGGTGTTCCTGGCTAGAGACTGTGAGGAATAAGGGTGGTGAGAGATTATAGATTGGTGGGGGTACTAGTAGGGGGGATGAGTTAAACAGCTGTTTCTCCTGGCAGGATACTCGCTGGTTCAACATGGGTTAGGAAAGCCCAGCAAAGGCAGTTGGCAATGGTTTTACATTGATTAATTTAATTCGCTTTTCAAATAAATTCAAATAACTTCACAGTATTATCTAGTCTGCAAAGTGGCCTAGAATTCAGGCACCTACAGAGTAATTCTCTTGGGTTCCTTCTCCTTGCAGACAGTGAGGGTGCCTGGTTCAGAATAAAGTTGTGGTTGGATCTTGGCAGTGCAGGAAGAGGTCTTAGATATGAGGGTGAAACCTGGAGCTTAAGACAAGATGGTTACCCTCTAAATAAAAAGAATAGAGAGAAATAGTAAAATGACATAGGATAACTGGTGGTTATTAGGCCAATATCAATTACTTCAGTTTAGTAGGTCAGCATTTCATGTATTGTTAAAATCAAGTTGCATCTATATAGCAGATTAAATAGCTAGCCAGCAGTTGCAAGTATAACCCTTTAAATTTAAAGAATATCAGACAGCTGAGAGCGTAACTACAGCAGGGCAAACAACAAGCAGTGCTCATACTAAGCAGAAGGATGGTAGTTGTGAGCAGTTAGTACTTTTATAAACACAAGCTAGAGCCATATAACAATAGGTAACAGCCAAGCATGTGGTTGTCTTGTTAAAATTCGATAATCCCCTAGTAGCATTTCTGCAAGTAATTACAGTGAAACAAGCAGGAAGCTTATAGCAAGTAATTAAAAACACTCCCTTACTAGCCTCAGTAAGAAACTGAGATGCCTCATAAAATCCTCCAAAGCTAGTTACGAAAATAAAATTGCCAAAGATTCCAAAGACAACCACAAAGCATTCTATAACTATTTCAAGAATCTAAATGGCAATGCTCAGATCTGCTCTGAGCTAAAACAGAATGGCATTAAATATACTGAGCCGAAGGATATTGCCAATATCCTGGCAGATCGATTCAGTGCCAACTTCACCCCCCTCTCACCCCCTAAATGGCCCATCTCAATACCGGAAAATTGCCAAATTCCAGTAATAATGGCCACACAGGTACAAAACGCACTCTCTAAAGCCAAGAATACAGCATCCATGGGACCAGATGACATCCCGGGCTGTGTACTACATGAACTACAATATGAACTGGCACCTCACCTATGTGTCATGTTTAATCATAGCCTCACCTCAGGTTTTGTGCCCACTGAGTGGTGTAGAGCTACAGTTATCCCAATCCACAAGGGGGGATCCACCTTGGATCCCAGAAACTACCATCCCATCAGTCTGACAAGCCTTATCTGCAAGGACATGGAGCGTATTATCATAGAACTTATAAACAAAGACATTGGCAACCTTCAAACACTGGACCCCACCCAGTTTGGGTTTATGAAGGGCCGATCTTGTCTCCTGAACCTGATTGACTTCTTTGAATCAGTCTCCAGAGCCATGGACAAGGGTAAGGTGGTCCACACAGCCTATCTAGACCTTGCCAAGGCCTTTGACACCATCCCCCACTCTGGAATCATAGATAAACTTACTAAGTTGGGCATTAATCCCTATGTCACCCAATGGGTTGCTAAATGGCTTACTGATAGAACCCACACTGTAAAAGTAGCCGACTCCAAATCCACCTCCAGACAAGTGACAAGTGGAGTACCTCAGGGTTCAGTCCTGGGGCCGCTCTTGTTTGGCATCTACTTCTCTGAAGTACAAGTCAACACTAAGGGACTCTGGCTAACAAAGTTTGCAGATGACTGCAAACTGGGAGCCATTATTGAATCCCCAAATGATGTGGATACTCTACAAAAGGGCCTTACAGAAACAGATGTTTGGTGCCAGAGCCATGGGCTCAAGCTCAATGCCAAGAAATGTATTGTTATCTCCTTTGGGAAAAAACATGTATCCATGAATTACCATATAGGTGGCAGTACACTAAACACAGAAAGTGTGATAAGAGACTTAGGGACACAGGTGGACAGTGGTCTCACCTTCGATAACCACATCGCCACAACAGTCAGGAAATCCTTCTATGTGGCACACCTCATCATGAAGGGCTTTTCATCCAGAAAAAGGAGGTCATTGTCCCACTGTACTCATCCCTCATTAGACCCATTATAGAATACAACGCCCCATTTGGTATGTACCTCTCAAGACATCTGCAACAACTGGAAAGGCCTCAGAAATACCTCACTAAAAGAATCACAGGCCTAAAGCAGATGCCCTACGCTGACCACCTTAAAAAACTCCAGCTATACTCTGTCGCATATCATCTACTCAGAGGCGATCTCTGCTTAACATACAAGGCCATGTCAAACCCAGAGCTGTTGGACATGCTACACTTAAAGAAATCCCAATCCCTCAGAGCTACACACTCCAGGGATCTAAACCTTGTCATCACAATAAACAAAACATGCTGGAGGGATAGGTTCCTGACCCAGAGACTCCCCAGACTCTGGAATAGATTGCCCATACATGTCAAGAAGAGTGCCTCTTTGGACCTCTTCAAGAGGAATCTTGGTGATTGGATGGGAGAAAGGAAATTCACCCCAGGGATCACATCAGTCGCCCTGCTAGACAGGGGTCCAGGAAAGTAAATAATGTGGAAAGAAATAGCCAGGGAATTGTTATGGCTAGGCTTGTATAGGCCCTAGGGCTGATAGCCTAGTACCAACCTATGAACCTATGAACCTATGAACACACTATATATTTATTGTGGATCACTGTGAAATAAACTAGGCAACTTATTGTAGTAGATAAATCTTAATAGGAAAAAATAATACAGTGCAGAGCATTCATTTAGCTCAAGCAGTTCATTCACAGTGGCAATAATAAACAGTTTGAGATTAACAGAAAACTGTGTAAAAAAAGACAGTTCTAAAAGGAAACTAAAAAAACAAGTTATGCCATAAAATCATAAAACACATATTCAATGGAAATTACTAGCTTAAGTAAAAAGGAAATAAAGATGTAGCTGCACTTAATTTGGGGCATGCACTCTGAGGGATACAAATAGCTGATGTGTTTTTTTAAAAATGGCACCCTTAGTTTAAGGAAAGCCGGGTAAGAATTTATTGGTTGAAGGCATGTGGGGGAGGGGCTATTAATACATGAGATTTGGGAGCTATAGTATCCTAGGGGCAAACTTCCCAGGTCTCAACATGGGCAGCAAAGACAAGAAGAATCAGTCATTAAAGCTTTTGCACAGACGTTTGTTTAACTTCTTATCTAACATCTGAGTTCAATATTAAGGGACAAGTTATAGCAGAAAGAAGAAATGGTGTCGTTTTATTCTGAGGAAGTATATTGTAAAAATACAAAGGGGCAGCTTAAGTACTTTTTGTGCGAGAGTCACAATTAGAGAAATCTGCAAGGACGAGTGAAAACAGAAAGGCAGGTAATTTACTATTACATGGTGTTCCTGGATAGAGACTGTGAGGAATAAGGGTGGTGAGAGATTATAGATTTGGGACGGAGTACTTGTGGGGGGGGTAAGCTAAGCAGCTGTCGCTCCTGTCAGAATGCTCAACATTTCAGCGAGGGTAAGGAAAACTCAGAAATGGCAGCTGGCAATGGTTTTACGGTAATTAATTTCATTAGCTTGTCATTAAATTGAAATAACTTCACTGTATTAAGTAGTCGACAAAGGGGCTTGGATTTCATGCACCTACAGTGTAATTCTCTAGGGTTCCTTCTCCTTGCAGACAGAGAGGGTGTCTGGTTCAGAATATAGTTGGGGATGGATCTTGGCAGTGCGGGAAGAGGTCTTAGATATGAGGAGGTTGAAAACCAGAACTTAAGACAAGATGGCTACCCTCTAAATAAAAAGAAGAATGGACAGAGATATTAAAATTATATAGGATAAGTGGTGGTTATTAGGCTACTATCAATTGCTTCAATTTAACATATCATAATTTCATGTATCACTAAAATCAACTTGTATCTAAATAGCAGGTTAAATAGCTAGCTAGCAGTTGCAAGTATAACCTTTTAAATTTAATGAATATCAGACAGCTGAGAGTGTAACTACAGCAGGGCAAACAAAAAGCAGTGCTCATACTAAGCAGAAGGTTGGTGGTCGTGAGTAGTTAGTATATTTAAAAACACAAGCTAAAGCTATATAACAACAGGTAACAGCCAAGCACATGGCTGTCTGATTAAAATTTGATAATCCTCTAGTGGCGTTTCTGCAAGTAACTACACTTAGGAGCTTAAGGCAAGATGGTTACCCTTTTGGGGCATGCATGCCGAGGGATACAAACAGCTGGTGCTTATGAAAAGGGATGACCATTGCAGTTCTCCATTCATGTGACACAAATCTGGTTTTAAGACTATAATGAAATAATGACTCCAGCTAACCTGACAAGTCATATTTTAAAATATTCAGAAGGCATCCTTTTGGGGAGCATTGATGACATTTTCTTGACTTTAGTGATTGCAGCCAGTATGTGCTCTCTAGTTATAGTTGGAGGAGGTTAGGTTTGAAGGTGCTTTTGAGGGGATGGTTAGGGTGAGAGGGAGTAAAGTTGGAACAACATTTATTTGCTAAGTTGGAACAACATTTATTTGCTAACAAGGTTGCTATATCAACATGCTCAGGAAATGTGGCACCATTGACCAGAAGTTCAGGACATTGCTGTCTGCTACCCTTGAGGTTTTCTGACATAGCTTTAAAAGGCCTTATAGTTATGTTTGATGTGGGAGGCTATCTTAGCCTCAAAACTGGCTTTGCTTGACCTAATTAGCACTCTTAGTTGCCTATTTACCTTGATGAACAAGTTTCTGTCTTTACGGGAATTAGTCTTCCTGAATTTTTCTATATATATATATATTTTTATATCCTGTTTAATTTAAGATGCCAAACTGGCAGGTTGTTTCTACAACTAGTCCTGGGCTTACTTCTGGTAGGTAAAGCAGCATCTATGCATCCACTGATATGGTCCTATACAACCTCTGAGAGCAATTCAACTTAGGCTGCTGTGTTCTCTGGGTTTGCAGGGGCAGGGAATTGTGACAATCCATCGTGTAATAAAAGATAATTTGCCTTGGAAAGGTTCCTAACTGTTACGGTTTCATAGTATTATGGAGTTGATTTTGATTTTGAAGGAGGCAGCTTTATGATCAGACCTTCTTCCTTATTAGTTAGCACAAGGTCCAGTATGTTGAATCCTCTATTGGGCATATTCAATATTTGGTCAAGGGTGTTTGTATTAAAGAAGTCTAGGAATCTCTATGCATGCAAATTTGAGGCCATGTTGGTTTCCCTGTCTACAGAGGAGTAATTAAAGTTTCCCGTTAGTCGGGTGTTAGGTTGGATGCAAGTGTCTCCAGTAGGTCCAGGTATGCATTGTGAGCTTTGTGGGACATGGAGGGTGACTGATAGTTGGCTAGGATATGATACGTGATTTTTTTCTATGGTGATCTGCATGTGGATGAACTCCGGCAAATCATCCTGTTTGACCACATTAGGACACCTCCTCCATTAGGCCATGTCTGTGAAGCTGCTAGTCTAAAAATCTGTAAAGCACCAAAAGCTTGCACTTCTGGGCTACTCTGTGCCACTTTAAAGCCATGACTCTGTAACTGCATAGATGTCTATATTCTTGAGTGTGAGACTGTATTTTTTTGGTCAGGGTCCTGCCATTGAGCAGTAACACCATGAGGTTCAGCTGAGTTGATTGTGCTATATCAGTTGGTTTGGCAGTTTGGCATTGCCTAAAGAGGCACTATGGGGGAGGGTGAAGTTTAGATTTTCGAATACTGGCTAAGAGTGGAAAGGAGCAGACCATTCTCTGCAAAGAAAACATGGTCTGTTAACTATGTTCTCCCAAGCTGTAAAATATTGCATCCCTATAGAATGGCACCAGAAAGGCAGTTGTTGAAAGCAATAAATGTTTGTTCATATTGTGGCATCATCCTCATTAATGGTAATGTGCTGCTCAGTGCTAGGCTCATACCATCTTATGACACATAGTCTGAAAGGTACATAATGTCTCTTTTCATATAGTCAAGGGTGTCCTATCTGAGAGCCATCTGCATGTAACAAAGGAAGTGTATGTCTAATTTTGTGACTTTTTTCACAATGCCTGAGTAGGTTATTGTATCAAATGCCTTGGCCAGGTCAAGATAGACAGTATGCACCATTTTGCCATTGTGCATTGCCTTGTTGACCTTTGAGATGAAGTCTAGCAGATTAAATAGTCATGAGCTTCCCTTGACAAAAACAAACTGGGCTAGATCCACTGTCTGGAGGTTTCCAGTGTCATTATTAATCATTTCCATGATAATTATTTTCAATGGCTTTGCATATGAGACTAGTTGGACTAATGGGCATGCAGTTTCTGGGGTCCATGGAAGGCCCACCCATATGCAGAGGGTTGACTAGTGCAGATTTCCATTCATGTGTTACATTGTCTGACTAGAGGCTATGGTTAAATAGTGACTCCAATGTCCTGAATGGCCATGTTCCATGCAATTTAAGAAGCATCCTGGAATTTTATCAGAGCTGAGTTATGCATTGTTCTTGGCCTAGGAGAGTGTGTTTAGGAATTGTTCCCCATTGTGGGTGGGTTGTATGCAGTGGTATTTCTTGGCAGTTGATTGGGGTGGAGTTAGAACTGAAACTGAATTTGTTTGTCATTAGTTTTTTGTATAACTTTTGGCTCCAGATAGGTGGATGAATTCACAATTCCCTCTGAACAGTGTTGTGCCGAGCTTTGAGGTTATGGGCATTGCTAAAGAAAGCCTTGTATTTATCCTTGCCTTGGGAGACTATTTTTATCTCAGAATTGTCTTTGATAGACCGGATTTGCTCTGAGTTGATTTTTTTTTTCTCCAAATCAATGGAACATATCTTCATATATTAATTGTTTTATTAATATGGATGCAGGAGAAGCCACCGGTTCAGCTGATATCTTTAAGAAATCTGTCTGAAGGGGTCAGCAGCTAGAGAGGTTGGTTTTAGTTTCATTCAAATTTCTTGTAAAGTAGAGGTGGAGACTGGGCGGAATGAGAATAAATGTGACTAATACGTCGATTATTGGCAGGGAGAGAGAGAGTGGCAAATTGTTGTTATTTGCAGGAGGTAGTGCTGTATAAAGTAGGGTTTGAACCAAGATATTATAACTCAATATTCTTACAAGTAGAAGGATAGGGTGTGGTGGTTTAGCCTGGGAATTAGGGAGAACATACAATAGAACTAGTTTAGAAAGGATAATCTACTACTGGGCATATGATATATGGTGCTAACATGAGCCAAGACTGCATGCAGAAGGGATGAAAGACCAGGGCCTTGTAATCCACATCCCCCAGTCAAGCTGTGCATCTCACATGTATCAGTTGCCTCAGTAGTATGGCCTCTGCCTCACCTCTCTAGGGTGCATTGTTTATTCTTGGGGTCCATTGACTACCTACTTAAAGTCTGCTTGTTCATCCAGTCTTTGTATCTCGTTGGTAAGATCTCGGCCTCACACTTCAAGGGTCTATATTAAAGTTGAAGGAAACAAGTATGATTGTGGTTGAGGAGGAATCGATAAAGTAGCTGCTGGAAATATGCTATCTGAAGCTCGAGTAATGTGAGATTCGCATGGCTTGATTTGTATTATGGATTTGGAGGAGTGATGGTACAGGTATATCTTGAACCATGCATTTCTTTAAAATGTCATCAAAATCACTGTAGTCTTAATACATAGCAAACAGAGGTCAGAAGAGCTTTGAATAACTGTTGCATATGATGCTGAAGTAACTTTAAAAGTGGAAGCATCCATGTATATTGTAAGTGTGCTATACATACAAAGCCACTGGTATAGGTATTGCGCTTATGACATATTTGAAGAAACTGTAAGTAAAATTGGCTATAATGATGTATTTAAATCTGTTTTTTTTTTTTTTAATGGGAAATGGTCATAGTAATGAATCTCAGCTTGTGACAGTATTACATGTGTTATTATAAACAGAACAGGTATATCACAGTTTATTTAAAAAAGGGCTAATTTATTACTATGCTTCTGATGCTTTTAAGTATATTTTTTGCTGTTAAAGTTGGTACTCTTACTAACTATTGTACACGTAGTACTGTTTTATCATATGGCACTCATCCCATGGTGCTAGGCTATACTAATCAGTTTGCCTGTTGTGCATTACTACTTAAAGTGATTTCACAGTGCCATTGAGAAGTCAACATCAATCAGCACTACTATAGTGGTGGTTGGTGGGATTTTTTCAATTTTCTGAGATGGAACAGTTGGTTTGTGTCTTGCATGTCCTACAAGTTGTTCTTCTAGAAGGCAAACCACCCTCTTCCAAAGATTATAACTCCTCTGGTCTGAACTGTTATCCACTTGTGCTATCTGTCAGGGCCTTCAGATCTTAAACTTATTTGTTAGCATTGTGGCTCCACTGCCTCTTCCCACAAAACCCTCTTTTGGGCAACTGACACATTCTTTCCCCATAAACTGGGGCAAGAGACAACCATGAAAAGACAGCATTTAGGCAGCTATCAGGAGTTGTTTTTTTTTCTCCATATAGCCTAAAGTCCATAGTGCATGGCCAGTACCTTGGGTTCAGCATACAGTGAGAAACAATGAGGGAAGGCTACTTATTGTTTCAGTTTAGATAACTTTTCAGGACAACTCTGCCCCTTTGAAGCCAGTGCACCCATGGGCTTTTCATAGTCCCCAATAGTTCCTGTAATGGGATACTGATACCCTAGTCATATAGTTCCATCACCCCAAGGAGAGGCAAGCTTGCAGTGCCATACCACTCCTCACCTCACCCATACCAGCAAGTGCCCAGATGGCTACTCAAACACTGGTAGCATGACACACAGTCAGGGATTTATGCCTCTGAGCCAGTGGCTCTGACTGCTTGTAGTATCCGAAACATTTTCTTTTCTTTATTATATTTTTTCTTAGCAGAGGAGTCCAAGTCTCTTGGATGGAGTGGAAAGCTATGTTGACTGCTTTCTTTTTTTAGATGGTATTCATGAATAGCAGTTGTGATAGTAATTGGCCTCATTCCAAGTTGCTTGGTTGCCACAACTACTGATGTTAGTCACCTAGATACTCCTGTCTTTCCATGGCTAGAATACCTTGTGACAGCCTTCTGCTGGGTATTCTTTCTGTCACAATATTGTTTTTTATGTCTTTATTTTAAACTCTTTTTGGGAACCCTTGCTGAATAGCAGATGTTTACAGGTTATGGCCAAGTACTAAACAGTCACATTTATAGCCACTCAGCCCTCCACTAAAAATAGTCCACAACCTAGTGAGACAGCCAGTCATCAAAACTGAAGGAACCATAGAGTCAGAATGAAAAGAGTTCTAATTCTAATAAGTATTAGACAATGGACAAACTGTACATCAATACCCTGATTGAAAAACGAATGTTCTCCAGCAAGGTATTAATGTAGTAGTAATGCCCACCGAGAAGAACGAGTCTGCCACTTCACAGCAGCTTATCAAGCCACTGTGGAGCTCGGACTGGGGAAATGAAATGGCTGCCATTATTTTATGCTCATTAAGCAGCGTTTTTGCTGTTTAAAAAAAAAAAAAAAAAAAAAAAAAAAAAGAAATGTGTGATGTGTGTAAGTGTAGAGAGAGAGAGTGTGTGTGTGTGTGTGTGTGTGTGTGTGTGTGTGTGTGTGTGTGTGTGTGTGTGTGTGTGTGTGTGTGTGTGTGTGTTTGTGTGTGTGTGTGAGATGGATGCAGAGAGAAAGAGAGAGTGATGTGTGAGTTAATGCATGTATGTAAGCAGAGGAGACTGCCTGTGAGAGAGATCGAGAGAGATTGAATGTGTGTATGAAAGCAGCTGGAGACTATGAGAGATTGAGAAAGAGGGTGAGACAGATCTTGTGTGAGTGAATGTGTGTATGAAAGCAGAGGAGACTCTGTGTATATGTATGTGTGAGAATGCAGACGAGAATGTGTATGTGTGTATGGGACAGAGAATGGGCTGTTTTGAAATTGTTGTTTCACTTGCTTATTTATTTATTTTTGTTTCACTTGCTTATTTTTTTAAGCACTATATTATTTTATATATATATTTGATGTAAACTGCATCCTCCAACACCATTAACATATACTACAGCAAGTTTGAAACAGTAGGAGGAAGAACTATTTTACATTAAAAATATATATAAAAAATAATCTAGTACTTAAAAAAATAAGCAAGTAAAACAAAAATAAATAAATAAGCAAGTAAAACACAGCAATTTTACAGTGACCCTATTGTCTAAGCACAATAATGCTCTCCAGGGCGTGTGTTAATGTGTAATTAATGCCCTTCCAGGGGTGTAGAACCCTAGGTTGCATTAATTACACATTAACACACACCCTGCCAGGCATTATTGCTTGTATAATGGAGGACTGTGACTTTCTGGCTTTAACTTTTGAAGTACTGTTTTGAAGCACACATGGGCAGAAGACATTCTCCAATGTGGAGTTAATCACAACAGTTTCAAGAAAGTTGTGAACCCCATTTTGTGTAGGCATGTGGAAGCCAACAGCAGTGAAGTAGTGTCATACTCTGTATTTGGCCCTTGCCAGCAAGGATGTGGTTAGAGAAATAGTATTTTATAATCCACTGGGTAACTATAATCATACCAGTACTGATAACAGTGCCTGAACTTTGAAATTATTGTACAAAATAGTGTAATGTCAAATACGTTTAAGAAAAACCCTGACTGTGGGGATTGACAACAGTTATGGTGGGGTAACATAGCCATTGTATGTGTTGCAGTCATGACTGTGGCTGCGATTCTTTAGCTGTCTGCATGCATGGCATTGATGCCTCTGTGGTGTATTAGTGCATAATAGTGAAATTTATTGATTACTGACCCACTTTCTTCTGTCAGAGATGTAGTGAAACAAAACATTACATCACATAATGCTTGTCACTACAGAACTGGTGGCAAAGAGCAGATGTGTTTGATCTAATGCCTGTAATTTAATCCACTTCCTTAGAAAGGAAAAGAAGTCGTATCTGCTCAAAATGTAATTAGAAAAGGTGAAGAAATGTAAGGCATTATTAGGCTGGGCTTACAACGGTTTTTAATCGTTGTATCAAGAAGTGATGGAGGAAATGTACTACGAAGAGGCACCTGCTTTTGTGAAAGAAAGATTTCAAGAAAATAGTAAAAAATATTATTTTTTAGGGTGGCAGAAGACCAGACACCACTGAAGCTAACTGCCTTAGGATGCTGGGGAAAAGGCAAAGGTCAAGTGGGCTATTCAGGATGACAGGGCGCATGTTCTTATTTTTGCTTCAAAAAAAAAAAAAAAAACAGACCATGGTGATGTCATAAATGAAAGCAATTTCTTGAAAATATATAGTGATTGGAGAAAAGTTTGAAAATATGCTCTGAATATTAGACACATGAGCTATGTCATATCATTTATCTGAAAAAGTACTTGGCCAATTGTCATTAGTGATTAAAGATCCTGTTGCAAGGTTGTTCCACATGAATTGATGGTCCTACAGTGGTATTGCAGAAGATAGGGGTTCCCAGTGGTGCTTTATACCTTGTTAGTTATGCATTACAGGTGTTCAGAATGCCCACATACACAGCAGTGGCTTGTCTTCTTCATCATGCTCCTGATAAATCATATAAGTCTGTTGGTGTATTCATCTTCTGGAAGATCAATTTCTCACTAGGTGTGCATATCTGGGGGATTACATTGTGTTTTAAACTGTATCTTGAAGTCAGAATGATACTTCTATGTGGTCTGATGCAGGGAGTGGGGTATTTTAATGACTGTACTTACATACTGTGAGCAATAGTCAGTGTCACCCATAATGCCTGCCTTCCATTTAGTGATGTGTTTTTTTTGACATGACTAGCATAAGCAGTCTGTATGGTACAAATGTAAGGAAACCAGTAATTGATAGATAGTACAACGTGTACGTATGGTACAAATGTAAGGAAACCAGTAATTGATAGTCGGATAGTACAATGTGTCCATATGGTACAAATGTAAGGAAACCAGTAACTGATAGTCAGATAGTACAATGTGATACTGTTATCAACTGTGTTCTTTACTCATTGCATTATGTTGTCTTGCAAGATATTCACATATAAAAAGTTGTTGATGTGGCCTCATCCCCTGTGCTGAATGTGCCAATGTTTTCTTTGCCAGTGAAATAGAGATTATACAAAAACCCATGTATATTTCTTTTGAACTACTTTCTGGTGTCCTGCCAGTGCTTGATGTAACAGTTTTGTGACACAAGCACCATGTGAATAGTATTGTGTATCTTCAGTTTAAAAACTGTTTTCCTCTGTAATACTTCTCATACCTCATCTGATGCTACTGTTAAGATGCCTGTAAACATGCTAAACCATTTTTCTCTGACTTAGGGTTCCCATGTGTATGCCTCACACCTCTTTCTTCATCATCTTTTGCTAGTCGATTGAAGTTATTCCCTGAGGAGTCATGATGTCTGCATAAATAATTCATCTCCTCAGCACCTGTTAGCTCAACTTGCCCCTTACTGTACTGAAAGCCAGGGTCATTGTTTTACATCAGGCTTCACAACTTATGCACTAGTAGCTGCTAAGATACCTAAAAGGTGTCTTATCTGCATAATTAATCTGTCTTTAACTTTAAAGAAACTCTTATAATCTCTGTATTTATTCAGTGTTGTTGCCATGGGCTGTTTGTACATTTGCTGGCATGCCTGTACATGGATGTTGCAGCTCAGCTGTTTAAAACCAAAACTTTGTCCTTTTTCACATGAATAAGTGCTCTACCCTTTTCTTTTTATGAACCCATAGCCCATCCCTGTAGTACATGAGTTGATGTTTGTGTATAATCCTGCTAAATTTTTTAATCACATTTGCTTTCTTGACATTCCTGTGCAAAATAGCCTTTCAGGCTTGATCGCTGCTGTAACAACTAAATTCACATGATAATAGAAATACAACATAGTCACAGTCACACAGTGCACAACTTTCTGCTCCAGTTTTGTCAGGCAACTGGGACTATGATGAACCTTCACTGATATTTCTGCCCATAGGTACAGATAACATCTGCCTTGCTACATGCAATAAAATGAGGTACTTGAGTGGCGTAGAGCTACAGTTATCCCAAGCCACAAGGGGGGATCCACCTTGGGTCCCAGAAACTACCGTCCCATCAGTCTGACAAGCCTTATCTGCAAGGACATGGAGCGTATTATCATAGAACTTATAAACAAAGACATTGGCAACCTTCAAACACTGGACCCCACCCAGTTTGGGTTTGTGAAGGGCCGATCTTGTCTCCTGAACCTGATTGACTTCTTTGAATCAGTCTCCAGAGCCATGGACAAGGGTAAGGTGGTCCACACAGCCTATCTAGACCTTGCCAAGGCCTTTGACACCATCCCCCACTCTGGAATCATAGATAAACTTACTAAGTTGGGCATTAATCCCTATGTCACCCAATGGGTTGCTAAATGGCTTACTGATAGAACCCACACTGTAAAAGTAGCCGACTCCAAATCCAGCTCCAGACAAGTGACAAGTGGAGTACCTCAGGGTTCAGTCCTGGGGCCGCTCTTGTTTGGCATCTACTTCTCTGAAGTACAAGTCAACACTAAGGGACTCTGGCTAACAAAGTTTGCAGATGACTGCAAACTGGGAGCCATTATTGAATTCCCAAATGATGTGGATACTCTACAAAAGGGCCTTACAGAAACAGATGTTTGGTGCCAGAGCCATGGGCTCAAGCTCAATGCCAAGAAATGTATTGTTATCCCTTTGGGAAAAACATGTATCCATGAATTACCATATAGGTGGCAGTACACTAAACACAGAAAGTGTGATAAGAGACTTAGGGACACAGGTGGACAGTGGTCTCACCTTCGATAACCACATCGCCACAACAGTCAGGAAATCCTTCTATGTGGCACACCTCATTATGAAGGGCTTTTCATCCAGAAAAAAGGAGGTCATTGTCCCACTGTACTCATCCCTCATTAGACCCATTATAGAATACAACGCCCCATTTGGTATGTACCTCTCAAGACATCTGCAACAACTGGAAAGGCCTCAGAAATACCTCACTAAAAGAATCACAGGCCTAAAGCAGATGCCCTATGCTGACCGCCTTAAAAAACTCCAGCTATACTCTGTCGCATATCATCTACTCAGAGGCGATCTCTGCTTAACATACAAGGCCATGTCAAACCCAGAGCTGTTGGACATGCTACACTTAAAGAAATCCCAATCCCTCAGAGCTTCACGCTCCAGGGATCTAAACCTTGTCATCACAATAAACAAAACATGCTGGAGGGATAGGTTCCTGACCCAGAGACTCCCCAGACTCTGGAATAGATTGCCCATACATGTCAAGCAGAGTGCCTCTTTGGACCTCTTCAAGAGGAATCTTGGTGATTGGATGGGAGAAAGGAAATTCACCCCAGGGATCACATCAGTCACCCTGCTAGACAGGGGTCCAGGAAAGTAAATAATGTGGGAAGAAATAGCCAGGGAATTGTTATGGCTAGGCTTGTATAGGCCCTAGGGCTGATAGCCTAGTACCAACCTATGAACCTATGAACACACTATATATTTATTGTGGATCACTGTGAAAGAAACTAGGCAACTTATTGTAGTAGATAAATCTTAATAGGAAAAAATAATACAGTGCAGAGCATTCATTTAGCTCAAGCAGTTCATTCACAGTGGCAATAATAAACAGTTTGAGATTAACAGAAAACTGTGTAAAAAAAGACAGTTCTAAAAGGAAACTAAAAAAACAAGTTATGCCATAAAATCATAAAACACATATTCAATGGAAATTACTAGCTTAAGTAAAACGGAAATAAAGACGTAGCTGCACTTAATTTGGGGCATGCACTCTGAGGGATACAAACAGCTGATGTGTTTTTTAAAAATGGCACCCTTAGTTTAAGGAAAGTCGGGTAAGAATTTATTGGTTGAAGGCATGTGGGGGAGGGGCTATTAATACATGAGATTTGGGAGCAATAGTATCCTAGGGGCAAACATCCCAGGTCTCAACATGGGTAGCAAAGAGAAGAAGAATCAGTCATTAAAGCTTTTGCACAGACGTTTGTTTAACTTCTTATCTAACGTCTGAGTTCAATATTAAGGGACAAGTTATAGCAGAAAGAAGAAATGGTGTTGTTTTATTCTGAGGAAGTATATTGTAAAAATACAAAGGGGCAGCTTAAGTACTTTTTGTGCGAGAGTCACAATTAGAGAAATCTGCAAGGACGAGTGAAAACAGAAAGGCAGGTAATTTACTATTACATGGTGTTCCTGGATAGAGACTGTGAGGAATAAGGGTGGTGAGAGATTATAGATTTGGGACGGAGTACTAGTGGGGGGGGGGTAAGCTAAGCAGCTGTCGCTCCTGTCAGAATGCTCAACGTTTCAGCGAGGGTAAGGAAAACTCAGAAATGGCAGTTGGCAATGGTTTTACGGTAATTAATTTCATTAGCTTGTCATTAAATTGAAATAACTTCACTGTATTAAGTAGTCGGCAAAGGGGCTTGGATTTCATGCACCTACAGTGTAATTCTCTAGGGTTCCTTCTCCTTGCAGACAGAGAGGGTGTCTGGTTCAGAATATAGTTGGGGATGGATCTTGGCAGTGCGGGAAGAGGTCTTAGATATGAGGAGGTTGAAAACCAGAACTTAAGACAAGATGGCTACCCTCTAAATAAAAAGAAGAATGGACAGAGATATTAAAATGATATAGGATAAGTGGTGGTTATTAGGCTACTATCAATTGCTTCAATTTAACAGATCGTAATTTCATGTATCGCTAAAATCAACTTGTATCTAAATAGCAGGTTAAATAGCTAGCCAGCAGTTGCAAGTATAACCTTTTAAATTTAATGAATATCAGACAGCAGAGAGTGTAACTACAGCAGGGCAAACAACAAGCAGTGCTCATACTAAGCAGAAGGTTGGTGGTCGTGAGTAGTTAGTATATTTAAAAACACAAGCTAAAGCTATATAACAACAGGTAACAGCCAAGCACATGGCTGTCTGATTAAAATTTGATAATCCTCTAGTGGCGTTTCTGCAAGTAACTACACTTAGGAGCTTAAGGCAAGATGGTTACCCTTTTGGGGCATGCATGCCGAGGGATACAAACAGCTGGTGCTTATGAAAAGGGATGACCATTGCAGTTCTCCATTCATGTGACACAAATCTGGTTTTAAGACTATAATGAAATAATGACTCCAGTTAACCTGACAAGTCATATTTTAAAATATTCAGAAGGTATCCTTTTGGGGAGCATTGATGCCATTTTCTTGACTGTAGTGATTGCAGCCAGTATGTGCTCTCTAGTTATAGTTGGAGGAGGTTAGGTTTGAAGGTGCTTTTGAGGGGATGGTTAGGGTGAGAGGGAGTAAAGTTGGAACAACATTTATTTGCTAAGTTGGAACAACATTTATTTGCTAACAAGGTTGCTATATCAACATGCTCAGGAAATGTGGCACCATTGACCAGAAGTTCAGGACATTGCTGTCTGCTACCCTTGAGGTTTTCTGACATAGCTTTAAAAGGCCTTATAGTTATGTTTGATGTGGGAGGCTATCTTAGCCTCAAAACTGGCTTTGCTTGACCTAATTAGCACTCTTAGTTGCCTATTTACCTTGATGAACAAGTTTCTGTCTTTACGGGAATTAGTCTTCCTGAATTTTTCTATATATATATTTTTTTTTATATCCTGTTTAATTTAAGATGCCAAACTGGCAGGTTGTTTCTACAACTAGTCCTGGGCTTACTTCTGGTAGGTAAAGCAGCATCTATGCATCCACTGATATGGTTCTATACAGCCTCTGAGAGCAATTCAACTTAGGCTGCTGTGTTCTCTGGGTTTGCAGGGGCAGGGAATTGTGACAATCCATCGTGTAATAAAAGATAATTTGCCTTGGAAAGGCTCCTAACTGTTACGGTTTCATAGTATTATGGAGTTGATTTTGATTTTGAAGGAGACAGCTTTATGATCAGACCTTCTTCCTTATTAGTTAGCACAAGGTCCAGTATGTTGAATCCTCTATTGGGCATATTCAATATTTGGTCAAGGGTGTTTGTATTAAAGAAGTCTAGGAATCTCTATGCATGCAAATTTGAGGCCATGTTGGTTTCCCTGTCTACAGAGGAGTAATTAAAGTTTCCCGTTAGTCGGGTGTTAGATTGGATGCAAGTGTCTCCAGTAGGTCCAGGTATGCATTGTGAGCTTTGTGGGACATGGAGGGTGACCGATAGTTGGCTAGGATATGATACGTGATTTTTTTCTATGGTGATCTGCATGTGGATGAACTCTGGCAAATCATCCTGTTTGACCACATTAGGACACCTCCTCCATTAGGCCATGTCTGTGAAGCTTCTAGTCTAAAAATCTGTAAAGCACCAAAAGCTTGTACTTCTGGGCTACTCTGTGCCACTTTAAAGCCATGACTCTGTAACTGCATAGATGTCCATATTCTTGAGTGTGAGACTGTATTTTTTTGGTCAGGGTCCTGCCATTGAGCAGTAACACCATGAGGTTCAGCTGAGTTGATTGTGCTATATCAGTTGGTTTGGCAGTTTGGCATTGCCTAAAGAGGCACTATGGGGGAGGGTGAAGTTTAGATTTTCGAATACTGGCTAAGAGTGGAAAGGAGCAGACCATTCTCTGCAAAGAAAACATGGTCTGTTAACTATGTTCTCCCAAGCTGTAAAATACTGCATCCCTATAGAATGGCACCAGAAAGGCAGTTGTTGAAAGCAATAAATGTTTGTTCATATTGTGGCATCATCCTCATTAATGGTAATGTGCTGCTCAGTGCTAGGCTCATACCATCTTATGACACATAGTCTGAAAGGTACATAATGTCTCTTTTCATATAGTCAAGGGTGTCCTATCTGAGAGCCATCTGCATGTAACAAAGGAAGTGTATGTCTAATTTTGTGACTTTTTTCACAATGCCTGAGTAGGTTATTGTATCAAATGCCTTGGCCAGGTCAAGATAGACAGTATGCACCATTTTGCCATTGTGCATTGCCTTGTTGACCTTTGAGATGCAGTCTAGCAGATTAAATAGTCATGAGCTTCCCTTGACAAAAACAAACTGGGCTAGATCCACTGTCTGGAGGTTTCCAGTGTCATTATTAATCATTTCCATGATAATTCTTTTCAATGGCTTTGCATATGAGACTAGTTGGACTAATGGGCATGCAGTTTCTGGGGTCCATGGAAGGCCCACCCATATGCAGAGGGTTGACTAGTGCAGATTTCCATTCATGTGTTACATTGTCTGACTAGAGGCTATGGTTAAATAGTGACTCCAATGTCCTGAATGGCCATGTTCTATGCAATTTAAGAAGCATCCTGGAATTTTATCAGGGCTGAGTTATGCATTGTTCTTGGCCTTGGAGAGTGTGTTTAGGAATTGTTCCCCATTGTGGGTGGGTTGTATGCAGTGGTATTTCTTGGCAGTTGATTGGGGTGGAGTTAGAACTGAAACTGAATTTGTTTGTCAGTAGTTTGTCCTATAACTTTTGGCTCCAGATAGGTGGATGAATTCACAATTCCCTCTGAACAGTGTTGTGCCGAGCTTTGAGGTTATGGGCATTGCTAAAGAAAGCCTTGTATTTATCCTTGCCTTGGGAGACTTTTTTTATCTCAGAATTGTCTTTGATAGACCAGATTTGCTCTAAGTTGATTTTTTTTTTTCTCCAAATCAATGGAACATATCTTCATATATTAATTGTTTTATTAGTATGGATGCAGGAGAAGCCACCGGTTCAGCTGATATCTTTAAGAAATCTGTCTGAAGGGGTCAGCAGCTAGAGAGGTTGGTTTTAGTTTCATTCAAATTTCTTGTAAAGTAGAGGTGGAGACTGGGCGGAATGAGAATAAATGTGACTAATAAGTCGATTATTGGCAGGGAGAGAGAGAGTAGCAAATTGTTGTTATTTGCAGGAGGTAGTGCTGTATAACGTAGGGTTTGAACCAAGATATTATAACTCAATATTCTTACAAGTAGAAGGATAGGGTGTGGTGGTTTAGCCTGGGAATTAGGGAGAACATACAATAGAACTAGTTTAGAAAGGATAATCTACTACTGGGCATATGATATATGGTGCTAACATGAGCCAAGACTGCATGTAGAAGGGATGAAAGACCAGGGCCTTGTAATCCACATCCCCCAGTCAAGCTGTGCATCTCACATGTATCAGTTGCCTCAGTAGTATGGCCTCTGTCTCACCTCTCTAGGGTGCATTGTTTATTCTTGGGGTCCATTGACTACCTACTTAAAGTCTGCTTGTTCATCCAGTCTTTGTATCTCGTTGGTAAGATCTCGGCCTCACACTTCAAGGGTCTATATTAAAGTTGAAGGACAAAAGTATGACTGTGGTTGAGGAGGAATCGATAAAGTAGCTGCTGGAAATATGCTATCTGAAACTCGAGTAATGTGAGATTCGCATGGCTTGATTTGTATTATGGATTTGGAGGAGTGATGGTACAGGTATATCTTGAACCATGCATTTCTTTAAAATGTCATCAAAATCACTGTAGTCTTAATACATAGCAAACAGAGGACAGAAGAGCTTTGAATAACTGTTGCATATGATGCTGAAGTAACTTTAAAAGTGGAAGCATCCATGTATATTGTAAGTGTGTTATACATACAAAGCCACTGGTATAAGTATTGCGCTTATGACATATTTGAAGAAACTGTTAGTAAAAATTGGCATAATAAGGTATTTAAATCTGTTTTTTATGGGAAATGCTCATGGTAATTAATCTCAACTTGGAACAGTATTACATGTGTTATTATAAACAGAACAAGTGTATCACAGTTTATTTAAAAAGGGCTAATTTATTACTATGCTTCTGATGCTTTTAAGTATATTTTTTGCTGTTAAAGTTGGTACTCTTACTAACTATTGTACACGTAGTACTGTTTTATCATATGGCACTCATCCCATGGTGCTAGGCTATACTAATCAGTTTGCCTGTTGTGCATTACTACTTAAAGTGATTTCACAGTGCCATTGACAAGTCAACATCAATCAGCACTACTATAGTGGTGGTTGGTGGGATTTTTTCAATTTTCTGAGATGGAACAGTTGGTCTGTGTCTTGCATGTCCTACAAGTTGTTCTTCTAGAAGGCAAACCACCCTCTTCCAAAGATTATAACTCCTCTGGTCTGAACTGTTATCCACTTGTGCTATCTGTCAGGGCCTTCAGATCTTAAACTTATTTGTTAGCATTGTGGCTCCACTGCCTCTTCCCACAAAACCCTCTTTTGGGCAACTGACACATTCTTTCCCCATAAACTGGGGCAAGAGACAACCACGAAAAGACAGCATTTAGGCAGCTATCAGGAGTTGTTTTTTTTTCTCCATATAGCCTAAAGTCCATAGTGCATGGCCAGTACCTTGGGTTCAGCATACAGTGAGAAACAATGAGGGAAGGCTACTTATTGTTTCAGTTTAGATAACTTTTCAGGACAACTCTGCCCCTTTGAAGCCAGTGCACCCATGGGCTTTACATAGTCCCCAATAGTTCCTGTAATGGGATACTGATACCCTGGTCATATAGTTCCATCACCCCAAGGAGAGGCAAGCTTGCAGTGCCATACCACTCCTCACCTCACCCATACCAGCAAGTGCCCAGATGGCTACTCAAACACTGGTAGCATGACACACAGTCAGGGATTTATGCCTCTGAGCCAGTGGCTCTGACTGCTTGTAGTATCCGAAACATTTTCTTTTCTTTATTATATTTTTTCTTAGCAGAGGAGTCCAAGTCTCTTGGATGGAGTGGAAAGCTATGTTGACTGCTTTCTTTTTTAGATGGTATTCATGAATAGCAGTTGTGATAGTAATTGGCCTCATTCCAAGTTGCTTGGTTGCCACAACTACTGATGTTAGTCACCTAGATACTCCTGTCTTTCCATGGCTAGAATACCTTGTGACAGCCTTCTGCTGGGTATTCTTTCTGTCACAATATTGTTTTTTATGTCTTTATTTTAAACTCTTTTTGGGAACCCTTGCTGAATAGCAGATGTTTACAGGTTATGGCCAAGTACTAAACAGTCACATTTATAGCCACTCAGCCCTCCACTAAAAATAGTCCACAACCTAGTGAGACAGCCAGTCATCAAAACTGAAGGAACCATAGAGTCAGAATGAAAAGAGTTCTAATTCTAATAAGTATTAGACAATGGACAAACTGTACATCAATACCCTGATTGAAAAACGAATGTTCTCCAGCAAGGTATTAATGTACAAGTAATGCCCACCGAGAAGAACGAGTCTGCCACTTCACAGCAGCTTATCAAGCCACTGTGGAGCTCGGACTGGGGAAATGAAATGGCTGCCATTATTTTATGCTCATTAAGCAGCGTTTTTGCTGTTTAGCGAGTGTAAAATAAAAACAGAAAAAAAAAAAAGAAAATCAGCATGTGTGAGAGTGTATGCAAGTAAGAGAGAGAGAACGATTGTGTGTGTGTGTGTGTGTGTGTGTGTGTGTGTGTGTGTGTGTGTGTGTGTGTGTGTGTGTGTGTGTGTGTGTGTGTGAGTGAGAGAGAGAGATGGATGGAGAGAGTGAGAGAGAAAGAGAGAGTGATGTGTGAGTTAATGCATGTATGTAAGCAGAGGAGACTGCCTGTGAGAGAGATCGAGAGAGATTGAATGTGTGTATGAAAGCAGCTGGAGACTGTGAGAGATTGAGAAAGAGGGTGAGACAGATCTTGTGTGAGTGAATGTGTGTATGAAAGCAGAGGAGACTCTGTGTATATGTATGTGTGAGAATGCAGACGAGAATGTGTATGTGTGTATGGGACAGAGAATGGGCTGTGTGTGAAATTGTTGTTTCACTTGCTTATTTATTTATTTTTGTTTCACTTGCTTATTTTTTTAAGCACTATATTATTTTATATGTATATTTGATGTAAACTGCTTCCTCCAACACCATTAACATATAGTACAGCAAGTTTGAAACAGAAGGAGGAAGAACTATTTTACATTAAAAATATATATAAAAAATAATCTAGTACTTAAAAAAATAAGCAAGTAAAACAAAAATAAATAAATAAGCAAGTAAAACACAGCAATTTTACAGTGACCCTATTGTCGAAGCACAATAATGCTCTCCAGGGCGTGTGTTAATGTGTAATTAATGCCCTTCCAGGGGTGTAGACCCCTAGGTTGCATTAATTACACATTAACACACACCCTGCCAGGCATTATTGCTTGTATAATGGAGCACTGTGACTTTCTGGCTTTAACTTTTGAAGTACTGTTTTGAAGCACACATGGGCAGAGGACATTCTCCAATGTGGAGTTAATCACAACAGTTTCAAGAAAGTTGTGAACCCCATTTTGTGTAGGCATGTGGAAGCCAACAGCAGTGAAGTAGTGTCATACTCTGTATTTGGCCCTTGCCAGCAAGGATGTGGTTAGAGAAATAGTATTTTATAATCCACTGGGTAACTATAATCATACCAGTACTGATAACAGTGCCTGAACTTTGAAATTATTGTACAAAATAGTGTAATGTCAAATACGTTTAAGAAAAACCCTGACTGTGGGGATTGACAACAGTTATGGTGGGGTAACATAGCCATTGTATGTGTTGCAGTCATGACTGTGGCTGTGATTCTTTAGCTATCTGCATGCATGGCATTGATGCCTCTGTGGTGTATTAGTGCATAATAGTGAAATTTATTGATTACTGACCCACTTTCTTCTGTCAGAGATGTAGTGAAACAAAACATTACATCACATAATGCTTGTCACTACAGAACTGGTGGCAAAGAGCAGATGTGTTTGATCTAATGCCTGTAATTTAATCCACTTCCTTAGAAAGGAAAAGAAGTTGTATCTGCTCAAAATGTAATTAGAAAAGGTGAAGAAATGTAAGGCATTATTAGGTTGGGCTTACAACGGTTTTTAATCGTTGTATCAAGAAGTGATGGAGGAAATGTACTACGAAGAGGCACCTGCTTTTGTGAAAGAAAGATTTCAAGAAAATAGTAAAAAATATTATTTTTTAGGGTGGCAGAAGACCAGACACCACTGAAGCTAACTGCCTTAGGATGCTGGGGAAAAGGCAAAGGTCAAGTGGGCTATTCAGGATGACAGGGCGCATGTTCTTATTTTTGCTTCAAAAAAAAAAAAAAAAACAGACCATGGTGATGTCATAAATGAAAGCAATTTCTTGAAAATATATAGTGATTGGAGAAAAGTTTGAAAATATGCTCTGAATATTAGACACATGAGCTATGTCATATCATTTATCTGAAAAGTACTTGGCCAATTGTCATTAGTGATTAAAGATCCTGTTGCAAGGTTGTTCCACATGAATTGATGGTCCTACAGTGGTATTGCAGAAGATAGGGGTTCCCAGTGGTGCTTTATACCTTGTTAGTTATGCATTACAGGTGTTCAGAATGCCCACATACACAGCAGTGGCTTGTCTTCTTCATCATGCTCCTGATAAATCATATAAGTCTGTTGGTGTATTCATCTTCTGGAAGATAAATTTCTCACTAGGTGTGCATATCTGGGGGATTACATTGTGTTTTAAACTGTATCTTGAAGTCAGAATGATACTTCTATGTGGTCTGATGCAGGGAGTGTGGTATTTTAATGACTGTACTTACATACTGTGAGCAATAGTCAGTGTCACCCATAATGCCTGCCTTCCATTTTGTGATGTGTTTTTTTTGACATGACTAGCATAAGCAGTCTGTATGGTACAAATGTAAGGAAACCAGTAATTGATAGATAGTACAACGTGTCCGTATGGTACAAATGTAAGGAAACCAGTAATTGATAGTCGGATAGTACAATGTGTCCATATGGTACAAATGTAAGGAAACCAGTAACTGATAGTCAGATAGTACAATGTGATACTGTTATCAACTGTGTTCTTTACTCATTGCATTATGTTGTCTTGCAAGATATTCACATATAAAAAGTTGTTGATGTGGCCTCATCCCCTGTGCTGAATGTGCCAATGTTTTCTTTGCCAGTGAAATAGAGATTATACAAAAACACATGTATATTTCTTTTGAGCTACTTTCTGGTGTCCTGCCAGTGCTTGATGTAACAGTTTTGTGACACAAGCACCATGTGAATAGTATTGTGTATCTTCAGTTTAAAAACTGTTTTCCTCTAATACTTCTCATACCTCATCTGATGCTATTGTTAAGATGCCTGTAAACATGCTAAACCATTTTTCTCTGACTTAGGGTTCCCATGTGTATGCCTCACACCTCTTTCTTCATCATCTTTTGCTAGTTGATTGAAGTTATTCCCTGAGGAGTCATGATGTCTGCATAAATAATTCATCTCCTCAGCACCTGTTAGCTCAACTTGCCCCTTACTGTACTGAAAGCCAGGGTCATTGTTTTACATCAGGCTTCACAACTTATGCACTAGTAGCTGCTAAGATACCTAAAAGGTGTCTTATCTGCATAATTAATCTGTCTTTAACTTTAAAGAAACTCTTATAATCTCTGTATTTATTCAGTGTTGTTGCCATGGGCTGTTTGTACATTTGCTGGCATGCCTGTACATGGATGTTGCAGCTCAGCTGTTTAAAACCAAAACTTTGTCCTTTTTCACATGAATAAGTGCTCTACCCTTTTCTTTTTATGAACCCATAGCCCATCCCTGTAGTACATGAGTTGATGTTTGTGTATAATCCTGCTAAATTTTTTAATCACATTTGCTTTCTTGACATTCCTGTGCAAAATGGCCTTTCAGGCTTGATCGCTGCTGTAACAACTAAATTCACATGATAATAGAAATACAACATAGTCACAGTCACACAGTGCACAACTTTCTGCTCCAGTTTTGTCAGGCAGCTGGGACTATGATGAACCTTCACTGATATTTCTGCCCATAGGTACATATAACATCTGCCTTGCTACATGCAATAAAATGAGGTACTTGGTGTTCATTGATTTCCATACAAAATTGCAGTTACTGTGCAACCCATACCTCTCAATCATACTGAATTCTTTGGTATTTACCAGTTTTGAGGGCAAAATAACTGGGTGCCATGAATTCCTGAGTGGCCCCTTTAATTCCAGTTTTTTTTTGGCTGATGTCATCACGCATCAGCTTCCTGAAACACTCAGGTAGACTACCAGCCAATCTGAGACACTGGGACTGTGTTTACAATACCTTATCACATTGCCACACTGCTGTTTGGATCTGCTGATCTGGTAATTTGGAAACTGGAATATAGCAGGGCAGCAGTGTGTATAGCAGGCCAGGCATCAGTGAGCGAGCAGACTCAATGTTTTGCAGTTTAAGTTTAACTTTACATTTCTGTCAAGCGTCCAAGTCAAACCCAAGTTGGCAAACTTACTTCTGCAGACTGCAGTACAGAATCTGGTCCGCACTCCCAGTCCCAGGATGAGAAAATTTACTTTCTCTGGTGGCTCGAGTTTGACCTCTGGCTCCAGGTAAGTAAAAAAATTTTAAAAAAAGAACGTAATGCCTTAACTTATTGCTTAATGGAAACTGTCTGGGTGCCTGTGTGTAGAGAAAGCAGTAACGATTATATATCTGTATTCTGTAAAGTGGTTGCTGCTTATCGCAATGGAATAACTGGTTACTGTTGTCCTTGCTGTAAATACACCCTCAGTTCTCAACACTAGAAATTCAAATGAAATAACTGATGTTATTTGATCCAGACTAGTTTGTTAAACCGACTGCTGATGTCCTTTGCATTCTGTTTAAATGTAAAAACAACTGGTGAAGAGAAATAGAGGATTAAGGAGGAACTTTTCTGCAGGTTTCAGCACAAGGAATGCAAAGGCCCTGCTTGAGCTTGTTGTTTGAATACAGTAGTGTACTACTTTCTCTGCATGCAATCTAGAAGTGTGTAAGGATGTGTGTAAAATCAGGAGAAGACCTAATAACCTTTCCTACATCAGTCCCTTCTCATCTGATAAGCCCCATCTATATATGACAGCTGCAATGGAGATTTTAGTTTTCTCATTGTATAAAGATGTAATATTTGCAAAGAGACTAAAGGAATTTGGGAATATTGAAAATACTCAATGCCATTCTAGCTTCTTTCAAAGTTAACTGGTCATTCAATTGTGAGAATGGCAAATCATGTCTGCCAGGGTATGGTTGCTAAATTTTGTTTTTTTTTAATGATATTGACAGGTTCTTATTTATTAAGTAGAATATCGCATAAAACTGCTTAGTTTGGTCTGTCTGAGTGCAGTTTTTCAAACTCTGGAGAAAGGCAACCCTTTATTTCTTGCAACTGTAAAATATAAGGGTTTATTTTCCATTTAAAAGCTTTAGGGATAAGTATTGAAAAAACATAAACCTTCATCTAAACTCATTATAACTACAGAATGTTCTGTAAATAAAACCAGTCCTATGTGGAATGCTACGAAAGGAATGTGGACTAAAGTAGAATCGGAAGAAATTACACTGGATATAGTCTTGTATGAGAATCTAAGGGGGTGAGTGGTGAAAAAGTTAATGAAATAAATTGAATATGTTTTCATATGTGTGTGTGATAGTATATGTGTAAAGTAAGATGGAGAAGACTATATCTGACTGATTGTGACAAAAATGTTTTGGTTGTGATACAAGAGTGAGGAGAATGAATAAAACTGTTTTTATGAAAATGTAAAATAATGTACAAATATTACATTTTTAACAAAGCATTATTACTGTTTTTGGTAAGGCATGGAATCCAGCTCAGACAGATGGAGACACTACTAAATGTCTCATCTGAAGGACAGCACTTTCAGGAGTGCAACATTTCCTTTATTCTGCAATGGAGTGTCAGTAATGGAAGTTAAATCCAAGTAACTTGTGTGGGAATACAGCCCATAGTCTTCTGGTCATCTGCCATCAAAGGCAATTATGTTACCTGTTGAACCAGTGACACTAACAGCCTGTACTCTGGCGTAACTGCTAACAGCCTGTACTCTGGCGTAACCACTGACACTAGCAGCCTATACTCTGGCATAAGAATTGTAATCTACTTAATGATTCTTGTTTCTTTCATTTTTCTGTTTTCATTGTTCTTGATCTGTTGTTCATATGCTATTGTTTCCTTATGCATGAAATATGTCTTTCTGGGAATAAATTATTTCCTTCTCTCATCTTTTTTGTTTGTTTTTTTAGTCGACAACATGTGCTCACATGTTAGTACCTGATGACACACTTGCTGCCATTTGGTCTAAATGGCAAGTGGCCTAACTCCTACCTGCCTGACCCTGCTTAATTGCCTAGACCTACCAGTGCCCTAACTCCTAAGTATAACTCCTAGCTGGTCTCTAACCCTAACCATAGCACTGCTTTCTGTTCCCAAGCCATAAAGTCCCCAGTCACTCTTTAAACCTAAAAATCCACTCCCAACTCCCTAAACCTAAATTCCTTAGATTTATGAAACTAAAACTCTTCTCTCCTACTCCTTACCCCTAAACTGCCCTCCTGCTCCCTACTCCCTAAACCTAAAACTTCCCTCCTCTTCCCTAAATCTAATGAGCCAAATTTTTCTCTAAGCTAAAATTCTCTTCCCATGCCCCAACCCTAAAACTCCCCACCCCTAAATTTCTATTCCCCTCCGAATTGCTGCCTGAAACCTTAAACTCCCTCCCCTTTCTCTCTTCCGCCCCACAGCAGCAGCATTTACCTTGCTTGAACTCAGCTGCTACATTCTGCAGCAATACCACTTTCTCTACATGTCTGCCGCACCTTATCTGAAAGTATAGTCAAGTTCAAACATGAGCAGAAACCCATGCAAACTACAAGATGCTTGAGTCTCTGGCTTTTAGACAGAGGTCTTTGAGTACTTGAGACTTAGGCACTTGTAGTAGACCCCCTTTTTTCTGTATTGCTATTGTGATTACCTGGTTAGGGTTCCTAACTGATTATTATCAGGGGAGCCATGCACACACGCACATACACACACACACACACACACACACACACACACACTCACATATTTTGAACAGAGGCATAAAATCCTTTATAAAGGGAAAATGCTGTTCTGGAAAGACCTTATGAAAATTTGAAATAAAAAAGGTACAATTTAATATGCTAGAAGTGAAAGATATAATTTGCTATAGAAATAGGAATTTTGGATGCTTAAAAAGGTGTACATTTTTCAGAATAATATATAGGGCATACACAGGAAAATATAAAATTTATAGAACATACCCAAGAAAATACTAGATTAATTTACTATTACACTGTTTATTTATCT
The DNA here is from genome assembly GCF_019279795.1 of Protopterus annectens. Taxonomy (NCBI): domain Eukaryota; kingdom Metazoa; phylum Chordata; order Ceratodontiformes; family Protopteridae; genus Protopterus; species Protopterus annectens. The sequence goes on along the minus strand of NC_056739.1, from coordinate 211,922,596 downwards.
AACAATGCTGAGTTCATTTTGGAACACAGCTGATTTATTTCCACTGTAGAAATCTGCCACCAGTCATTATAATTACAAACAACAGACACTGGATCAAGCCAAAGTCTGGAATCTGACAGCTAAAACATAGTTGTTGTTGTTCTTTTGGCTTTTCCTGGTTATGGGTCGCCACAACAGAATTCCGGTCCGCTAATGATTGGTAGTTGATTTTTACATGCCGAGTTACCAGCCCTGATGCACAACCTTCAACAAAGGTATGTCCATTCACGCATGTCTCCACGCAGAAGACGCTCTAGCTGAGAATCGAACCGGACAGTGTCTTACTGTGAGGCAACAACGCTACCGCAGCACCACCACTAAATATCCTAGAAGGGTAACACATTTCACACAAAAAGCATGGATTAAAATTTGTGATAACCTCTTTCTTGGAATAAAGTAGAATAATTTAATGTATCAAGTGACAGCAGCATCCCCATAATAAAACAAATAAAATTATGTCCCAAGGACTCTACATGTGTGCATTATGAAAGGTAATATCCCTGGTAAATTAATAACGGTGTATAGTAAACTTGATGGTGTTATAACCATATCTGAAGCTTTTATACTTTACCTTTTTGTTAGCTATTGGTATCCCACAATTCCATTGGAGTGGGTGGGGTTACATGATTAACTATATAAATTGTATATTAAACAGCATGCAAATTTTTAGCAAATTGTTCACACTTTTCATGGGCCTTTGTCCAGACTTTTGATGTTTCCAGGTTGAGAGGTATGGTGCAATGCCACTTCCTCATCTCATTCTAATGCTCAACTTATCAATTGTTTTGTTTCTGTACAGCTGTTTGTAGAAGGGCAGATAAAGGTATCTTTTAGTTACAATAAGAAATTTCCTAAATCTTATAAGAATTCCACTGCTTTCCTGAAGCTCTTCATTCAAAATGAGCTCGAAAGACATTTTTCATGCATTTGCACAAACTGATGCATCATACCTCTCAACCTCCAGATCAGAGAATCAGGGACTAAGGACCTTAAAATCAGGGACATTCAGGGGCACCTAATTAACATAAGATATGCATATTTAAATAAGTGCATTAATGGCCACGCCCACTCATTCATTCAATTACACAAAGACAGGGCATCATTTTAAGCATTTTTTATTAGAGAATTATATACATTGGCATGTCAAAATAGAGGATTATTCATATTTTTCAGAAAACTGTATAAAATTAAAGTCAGACATGTTCAACTCACCCCCCATCCCCTCACAAATACCCTTAAAAAACGGTGCTTATATGGAACAGAAGCAATACATGAAATAAGCCAAGTAGATTCATACTATTGATTTAACTTCATCATCTTGGCAGGCAGAGGTAGTTTCTGCAGCTGATGCCGTGGAGGAATGTTCTTTGTTGTAAGCAGCTGTTGTTTTTCTTGCTGCTTGCAGCATGTCCTCAGGATGTTTGACACAGTAGCAGTCATTGTCCTCATTCACAGTAGCAGTCATTGTCCTCATTCACAGTAGCAGTCATTGTCCTCATACATCTTTATTGCTAATAAAGAGTCTAATGTTTTTGGGCCAAGTGACTGTCTGAGCTTAGTTTTTACATTGCGAACCATGCTGAATGCCTGTTCTGCTTCACTGTTTGAGTGCGGTAAACAGAGAATGCTTCTCATTAACTTTTGAAAAGTTGGGAGGTCTTGTACTGGAGAGCTCCCAAGCACCATCGACCAGTACTTTAAAAAATTAGATGTGTCACATCCATATGACCAGTCAGTCATCTGATATACTGAAAACTCATCTATCAGTTTGCATCGCTCCACTTGTGAACTAAAAAAATCGAGACGCGTGCCAATATCTGCTATCCCAGCTGAAGAAAGATGCGGTTTCATAGTTGGATCCAATAAACTGGCCATGTTCTGCAGCAGGGGATCTTTTGCAGGGAAATGCTTTTTCATTTTTAATAGCGCTGCAGAGTAAAATTGTTTGGCTCTCTTGAATAGTTTCTGCTCCACTGTAGTACCCCTGATATCATCCGAATTTTTGTCCAAATATGTTTCGGCATCAGGACTAATACAAATTTTGCTGTCTTCTAAGATATTGTCCTGTACTTCAAGAATTGCATCAATACTACTTATATTGCCAAAGAACTGCTTTGCAGTTGGTGGTTTCAGTACCCTACTGGCATATGCCTGCAGTACTTTGTGGATTTCATTATGCAATGTGAGAAATTTGCTTTCCCTGCTTTGCATTAGCATATTGAAGTTATGCAGTGGTTCAGTGGCATACTGCAGAAAGAAGAATGTCAGCTTGATATCATGGCTCTGCAGTCTGTCAGCTATTAGATCAACTTTAACAGACCATGGTTCATATGACAAGAAGTATGATCTCAGGGCGGGCCACAAGGCAAGGATTCTTTTTATGACTTTTGCCAAACTCAGCCATCGGGTGGGGGCATATCTGATAATTTTGAGAGGTTCAGTATCCTCAAACAGTGTAAATTCCTTCAGCTTCTGCTGATACTGTGCACTGCTGGAAAAGTGACAATAAATGTCAGATATCAGTTCCTCTACAGGTAAGCCATTGCCTTTACACCAGATTTAATACATACATCGGCAATGTAGCACAAGCAGCCCATATTGAAAATATGTGGATTAACCTCTTTTAATCTGGATAGCACCGAGTTCCACTTGCCAATCTTGGATGCAGCATTGTCTGATGAATAAGCCATGATGTTGGTCACAGGAATGTCAAACATGCTCAGAGTTTCCATTACACAGTCATAAATGGCTTGGCCAGTTCCACTGATACAAGCAGGCATGTCAAGGAATCTTACAACATTTTTGCCTGTTGCATGGTCAAAAAAAACAAGTAAAATCACAAGCAACTTGTCATCCCCCAGATCTGTACTTTGGTCAAGGTACAAACAGTATGGCATTTTCTGACAAGCTTATGCAACATTCTGCTGATACTTTGGCCCTATTACATCTCTTAAAATACAAACAGCCTTTGTTAGTCCACAGGTCATTTTTTTGTACCACCTTTGAATCCATGCAGTACCTCTTCATGTACTTCAGGAAATGATCCCCAGTCATAAATGGCAAGTTGTGTTCAGCAAGTAGGCCCATAAAGGCTACTTTATCCTCCAACACTTTAGCATTGGTTTGCTGAATGGCAAACATTTCTGTCACCTTCCTCCCAGTCGAATGCTTGGTGCTCAACTTGTGCTTCTCAGTGTCCATATGCCACTGCAAATCATTCCTCCCTCCATGTCTGACATTAATATTAGTAGCACAAGTCTTGCAAAATGCATAGTCTGGACCACATCTGCTTTCCATTACCCAGTCAAAGGTGACCTTCCAGCTACTTTGGAATATGGTCATTCGCTTCTTCTTCTTTTCAGAGGCAGCATCTTCAGAGAAGAAAAAAGGGGAGTGTAATTAGAAGGCTTCAATGTAATTCCCAGGTGTGCTGTGACACTATACTTTTACTTACAATAAACAAAGCTGGCAAAATGGCAAACAGCAGTCAAAAAAATTCTTACCCCTTCTGAGTTGTTGCACTATGTGCAGGAAACTTTGTGTTGCACCACCTTCCATTGTGGCTTGTACCATGCTGTTCTGTGATTCAGCCATGCCTTTGCTTCTGAAGAACATTAATGATTTAGATAAAAGATGAGAATGCAATCTAGGAACCTCTAAACGTGTGTGCAGCTCAGTAACACTGAGTAATACACAGCACCGCACATACTCAAAATGCGAGTAAGCATTATTGGAAAGCAATAATGCTTCCAGCAAAAAAAAATATTCAAAATAACTCATAATGCGTCCAAGAAAAAACTTATTAATGCAAATAAGTCATAACGTAACCAGGAAAATCTCATTACTGCAAACGACTATGGATCCAAGTAAAAGGACATTCCTGCAAATAATTCACAATGCACCCAAGGTAATTGGTGCAAATGATTCATAACATGTCTAAGAAAATGCTTATTGCAAATGACTTATAAGAGACCCAAGAAGAAGTTCATTACTGCAAATGTTTCATAACATTTCCAAGAAAAAGCTCATTATTGAAAATGATTCATAACATGTCCAAGAAAATGCTTATTGCAAGTGATTCATAAGAGGCCAAAGAGAAAGCTCACTATTGCAAATGATTCGTAATGCACATAGGAAGCGCAGACAAGAAGCATGTTGTAAAACTGACAAATCATGGATACGACGCTGCACAGCATCAACATATTTCTTATTGCCAGAAATCAGGACCCTCCTGTGAATCAGCTAAGAACCCATGTTACTGTGCCAGTTTCGCCAGCAACTGGGTCCATATTTCAACTGTTCAGATTTTCATAGAATTTCCAAATGTTTACCCCATATTTTTTGTCTGTTCCTCTTAAAAGTTGTGGTTTTCATGATTTTTGAGGCAAATCAGTGAGGACTGAATTCACTAAATAGTGACAACCATTTCAGTTTCATATGTCATATCCTTCAGAAAATGCATGTTAACACAATAACTTTTATTCTTATTGTAGCAACTGTATCATTTTATAAGACCAATACTTAAAATTTGTCACTCCCCCACCCCATTATTTTTGGATTTGACCAGATCTTTTCAATATAAAATAACTTTTAGGAGCAATAAATAGCCTTGCTAGAGAAGTCACAGGAGTATAACGTTTGTTAATAGTACATGACGATCAACAGTCCCAAAGCTTATTTTGTTTGCTTTATCCAGTTGCTGGCCACAGTCCCACTGTCAGTAGAGTTTAAAACACAGAGACCGTAACCAGAGGTGGATCAAGAGTTTTTCAACAAGTACATCATGACACTAGCAAATTAGTAATCCATTCTTCACTAAAACTGCTAGATAAGATGCAATATTTTTTCTGCAACAATGTAAGCAAGTCACCTGAAAAAAATGCCATTCAGAAAGGACACACATCATCACTGTAAAACATCATACAATGTATCATCAGTAAAATAAAAATATTCAAATTTTCTAATAACCACAACCACCACAGAAAACTTAACTAAGCATACATAGTTAAAAATAAAAACCTATGTAACAGACAACCACTCAGCAAAAAAATGCAATAAATGCTTAATTATGAAAACCCTGTATAAGCCACACTACAGAGAAAAAGTGCAATATCTGAATTTGAAGAAAAGTTAGCAAGACGTCAAGAAATGATCTGCATATTCCAAAAAATGTGCTACTTCTCTTCCTCAACAATGATGTTTAGTAGGTAAAGAAAAATTACCACCCAGAAGTTGTCTCTCAGACACACACACACACACACACACACACACACACACACACACACACTGTCTGAAAAGACAGCACTTCACTTTTTTCCCCAGATAAATATGTCAATGCAATATTTATAAATATTAATGGAAACTTCCCTCTCCATAAAGGTGGTGCTTCAACGGATCCTGGAAACTATCACCCCATAAGCCTGACTAGCTTGGTCTGCAAAGCTATGGAAAGGATCATCATGGACCTCATAAATAAAGATATTGGGGACCTACAGACACTGAATCCTACCCAGTTCAGTTTTGTTAAGGGCAGATCCTGCCTCTTAAACCTGGTTGATTTCTTTGAAACAGTCACCAAGGCCATTGACGAGGGGAAGGTGGTCCACACAGCCTACCTGGACCTCACAAAAGCCTTCGATACAATACCCCCTTCGGGCATTATAGATAAGCTCACCAGCTTAAATATAAACCCCTATGTCACTAGATGGATTGCAAACTGGCTCAAGGACAGAACCCACATGGTTGGAATTGCTGGAGCCATGTCAGACTCCAAACCAGTTACAAGTGGCGTCACACAAGGCTCAGTCCTGGGACCTCTCTTGTTCGGTATATATTTCTCGGAGGTACAGGCCAACACGGAAGGACTGTGGCTGACCAAGTTCGCAGATGACTGCAAACTGGGCACCATAATCGACTCTCCAGTCGACACAAGCATCCTATAAAAGGGCCTCATAGAAACAGACAACTGGTGCCAGAGCCATGGCCTCAAGCTAAATGCCAAAAAGTGTATAGTCATCCCCTTTGGCAAAAACAAAGTGCCCACAAATTACCACATAGGTGGTAATCCATTACGTACAGAAGAAGTAATTAGGGACCTGGGGACCCAAGTTGATAGCAATCTCTCATTTGACAACCACGTGGCCAAAGTGGTTAGAAAAACATTTTATATAGCCCACCTAATCATGAAGGGATTCACATCTAGATCAGGGGAGGTCATCGTGCCTCTTTACTCATCCCTCATCAGGCCCATAATTGAGTACAATGTCCCTTTTGGGATGTACCTTACCAGACACCTGCAGCAACTGGAAAGACCCCAAAAGTACCTCACCAAGAGGATCAAAGGGCTCAAACAGATGCCATATGCTGCCCGGTTAAAGAAACTCCAGTTCTACTCAGTGGCATACCACCTGTTCAGAGGTGATCTGTGCCTGACGTATAAAGCTATGTCCAACCCAGAATTAATGGACATGCTGCACCTCAGAAAATCCAAATCCCATCGAGCTACGCGCTCGAGAGACTTGAACCTCAGCACTGAAATAAATAGGACATGCTGGAGGGACAGATTCATAATCCAGAGGCTCCCTTCACTCTGGAATAATATCCCAGTCCAGGTTAGGCAGAGTCCCTCATTGACTCTCTTCAAGAGGAATCTTGATGAGTGGATGGGAGATCATAGGTTTACCCCAGGTATCACTTCTGTGTCACTGTTAGACAGAGGCACAGTATACTAACCTCGAAAAAGGGCATATCAAAATAAATTTAAAATGGGTGGCGTAAGCCAAACACATCCTGGCTAGGCTTATAAATGCCCTAGGGCAGATAGCCTAGTATGAACCTATGAACCTATATATTGACTTATTTCAATTTGTTTAGTTAAGCAGAGTACTACTTAGCCAGTAGTCTACTATGAACCACAAATTCAAAAATGTTTTTACAGCAGTAAATCATAAATCCTAGGAAACATAAAGATTGTTAAATTCATAAAACACAAGACAGAATAATTGTAATGTGAGATCTATGGTACTGAGAAAACAAATCTTGACTGCAACCCCATTATTCCAAGTTATATCACATGCCACAATATTTGGAAGAGCAAAACAACCAGGCTGAAATGAATGACCATTGCAGGCTGACCTGTTGTAGTGGAAGGGAGAGTGGCAGAAAGACAGTGTTGTACTAAATAAAGATCAAATCACATGGGGGTACAGGCATGTCTGTGCAGAAAAACTAAAAGAAGGTACAACCTCTTGAGAAAATGCTTGGTCACTCTAGGTTCATAGGTGGGTACTAGGCTAATGGTCCTGGAGCCTTCACAAGCCTAGCCCATAGGATTACCCTGACGTTTTTCAGGTCTGACCATAAGCTAATCACCCTTAACATCCACATCCCACCCCACCCCCCAGTAAAGAAACCACCATAAAAAACTTCTCCAAAGCCAACTTCATGCTACTCAAGTCAGAAGTGACAAACTTCATAACACCCATGCAGACGGGAACTGAAAGTTCAACTGCTGAATCCTACACTAAGGCACTGTACGAGCACATCCAGTCATGCATGAATCGTGCCATCCCAAATAGAACCAAAATGCTCTCATCCAAAAAAAAGAAGCCAATCTGGTGGTCCCCTGCCATAAACAAACTTTACAACAAAAGGAAGAAACTTTTGCAGAAAAGAGGAAAATCCCAGGATGCAAAAAACTCCCTTACTAGCCTCAGTAAGAAACTGAGATGCCTCATAAAATCCTCCAAAGCTAGTTACGAAAATAAAATTGCCAAAGATTCCAAAGACAACCACAAAGCATTCTATAACTATGTCAAGAATCTAAATGGCAATGCTCAGATCTGCTCTGAGCTAAAACAGAATGACATTAAATATACTGATCCAAAGGATATTGCCAATATCCTGGCAGATCGATTCAGTGCCAACTTCACCCCCTCTCACCCCCTAAATGGCCCATCTCAATACCGGAAGATTGCCAAATTCCAGTAATAACGGCCACACAGGTACAAAACACACTATCTAAAGCCAAGAATACAGCATCCATGGGACCAGATGACATCCCGGGCTGTGTACTACATGAACTACAATATGAACTGGCACCTCACCTAAGTGTCATGTTTAATCATAGCCTCACCTCAAGTTTCGTGCCCACTGAGTGGCGCAGAGCTACAGTTATCCCAATCCACAAGGGGGGATCCACCTTGGATCCCGGAAACTACCGTCCCATCAGTCTGACAAGCCTTATCTGCAAGGCCATGGAGCGTATTATCATGGAACTTATAAACAAAGACATTGGCAACCTTCAAACACTGGACCCCACCCAGTTTGGGTTTGTGAAGGGCCGATCTTGTCTCCTGAACCTGATTGACTTCTTTGAATCAGTCTCCAGAGCCATGGACAAGGGTAAGGTGGTCCACACAGCCTATCTAGACCTTGCCAAGGCCTTTGACACCATCCCCCACTCTGGAATCATAGATAAACTTACTAAGTTGGGCATTAATCCCTATGTCACCCAATGAGTTGCTAAATGGCTTACTGATAGAACCCACACTGTAAAAGTAGCCGACTCCAACTCCACCTCCAGACAAGTGACAAGTGGAGTACCTCAGGGATCAGTCCTGGGGCCGCTCTTGTTTGGCATCTACTTCTCTGAAGTACAGGTCAACACTAAGGGACTCTGGCTAACAAAGTTTGCAGATGACTGCAAACTGGGGGCCATTATTGAATCCCCAAATGATGTGGATACTCTACAAAAGGGCCTTACAGACACAGATGCTTGGTGCCAGAGCCATGGGCTCAAGCTCAATGCCAAGAAATGTATTGTTATCCCCTTTGGGAAAAAACATGTATCCATGAATTACCATATAGGTGGCAGTACACTAAACACAGAAAGTGTGATAAGAGACTTAGGGACACAGGTGGACAGTGGTCTCACCTTCGATAACCACATTGCCACAACAGTCAGGAAATCCTTCTATGTGGCACACCTCATCATGAAGGGCTTTTCATCCAGAAAAAAGGAGGTCATTGTCCCACTTTACTCATCCCTCATTAGACCCATTATAGAATACAACGCCCCATTTGGTATGTACCTCTCAAGACATCTGCAACAACTGGAAAGGCCTCAGAAATACCTCACTAAAAGAATCACAGGCCTAAAGCAGATGCCCTACGTTGACCGCCTTAAAAAACACCAGCTATACTCTGTCGCATATCGTCTACTCAGAGGTGATCTCTGCTTAACATACAAGGCCATGTCAAACCCAGAGCTGTTGGACATGCTACACTTAAAGAAATCCCAATCCCTCAGAGCTACACGCTCCAGGGATCTAAACCTTGTCATCACAATAAACAAAACATGCTGGAGGGATAGGTTCCTGACCCAGAGACTCCCCAGACTCTGGAATAGATTGCCCATACATGTCAAGCAGAGTGCCTCTTTGGACCTCTTCAAGAGGAACCTTGACGATTGGATGGGAGAAAGGAAATTCACCCCAGGGATCACGTCAGTCGCCCTGCTAGACAGGGGTCCAGGAAAGTAAATAATGTGGGAAGAAATAGCCAGGGAATTGTTATGGCTAGGCTTGTATAGGCCCTAGGGCTGATAGCCTAGTACCAACCTATGAACCTATGAACCTATAATCATACCACCTGACCTTAGTTTCCAGTGCCTCTGTCGAGTAGAGCCACTGGAGTGATCCCTGGGGTGAATTTTCTATTTCCCATCTACTCATCAAAATTTCTCTTCAATAGGGCCAATGAGGTGCTCTGTTTGACATGGATGGGAAGTCTATTCCATAGCATGGGCAGTCTCTGGGTAATGAACCTGTTTTACACCACTGGATGGCTAGCCTGCCACAGTAATTCTTCCACACCATGCATTCATACAAACACACACACCTGTGGTCAATTTAGAGTGCCCAATCCACCTACTGTATGCCTTTGGAAAGAAACCTGCACAAACCCATGTGAACACAGGGATGATATGCAGAGTCTGCACAGAAGGTGCTCTAGCCAAGAATCAAACTGAGGAACCTCTTGCTGTAAGGCAACAACACTATTCGCTGTATCACTGTGCTGCCTTAAATCTCCACTATGTATACATCTTTATTAAAAGAATCAATAACTTGCTTCTTACCTACAAGGGGCATATCTACTGTATCCATAATTTCAGAATACAAACTATACTGAAATCACTAACGGTCATCTTCATCTAAATGGTACAGCTCCTTAAGGAAAAGGGCATTGAAGGAAATTGTTTAAACATTAATTGAACAATTTAACTGAAATGTGTGTTCCATGTATTATGAAGTTCAACATATCAAACAGAAATGAGCAGTGCTCAGATTAAACAATTATAATATAAAACAAGACACATACATGTGATTGCAACTAAATACTGTACCACAGTGCAAGCAAAATTAGATTGAAAAGTTTCTGGGAGGATAAGTAGAAATTAAGTATTTCAGTCCAAATATAAAAATTCCTTCAGTATATTATGCCCACTAAAAGGAAGGCCATATTTAAATTTTATAAATGCTGCAATCTTGTCTCAGGAAATGCATTTTAAAATATATGAAGACATGCATATACATCAGTCAGAAGAAGGGAAAGTGGAATGCAAATATGTGGCAGCATATACCATCACTATGGACCTAGGAAGTTAAAAGACAGCAAAAGAAGTTTCACAATGTGCTGCATCTGTATGACCATCTCAGGAAAAAGACAGCAAAAACAATTATACTGCCAAAACCACCCCCTGCACATAAACCCGCATTTTTTTTAACAGAGCAGCAGCAGCAGCTTACTTTTTAGAGCAGTTCACTTACCTGTAGGCTGTACTGTAGCAAAAATAAAAAAAATCCTATTCGCATGACGAACTCCACTACAAACATCAGACCACTTGGGAAGACTTAATTCCACAGCAGTCAACATGAACCATGACAAGGCTGCTGGTCGGAGCTACAATTTCCTTCCTCCTCACAAAACGATAGATGATGGGATCAGCAAACCTAATTCCAGACCACTGCCACGACTCTCCCAGTCCCTCAAACTCGATAGATGATTCTTGAGTCTTGACTACACGCAGATCTTCTGTCAACACTAGCTATCCCCATGGAATGTTAATGTCCATGCCGATGATGCTGTCTTGATATGCGGACTGCACGGACCTAATTGAGCACTTCATCCATACCAGGTCTGTTGCATCCGCTTCCGCATAATACAGGAAATTAAACATTCTAGCTGCATGCAAAACAGATGCAGTAAAGAAGTGGTCTGATTGGCTGAGACATCTACAGCCAGAACAGAGCATGCTTTACTGCAGATTTCGGGTGAAGTTGCACCCAAATCGGGCACTCAGGAACGCAGCCTTATTGAAGTTCTAAAATGGGTACTTGCAGTTATTTCAGGATTATTGAGAGCTATGTGATGCAGCATGCATGCAAATAATCAAGCTGAAGTTGTGTTGAGTTCTTTCTCTTTATACTGTGCTCTTCATAGCAATTGGGCTTGTGAGACATTTTTTTCATGCAATTGCAGCAGCTGATGCATCATGCATGCAAGTCACCAAGCTGAAATTGCAAAAGATTCTTTCTCTTGATAATGTGGACATCTTGCAGAAAGGGTAAACTAGTGCTATTACACTGTAATCTCCATGTGTAGCTAACAATACTTGGATCAGTCAGGGGGCATAGCAGTTGTTGCTTTTACTTACTGAATGTCTGATTAACATCATAGATCGCGTTAGGCACCCACAGAACCTCTGCAAATGAGGGCCCCCATGCAGCAGCTGCATGTTTCTCCATCTCCTCTCTTCACTCCTTAGCACTTTCTGGACGTCCGCATGGCTCTGTGACATCACTGTGCGATTGCAAACTTTTTTCTGTTTTTTTTTCTTTTTCTTTTTTTTTCATTTTTCTGTAAGCTACACTCGATTAGGTCTGCTTCAGTGAAGCAAGGGACCTGATTGGCTGCAGCACCCAGGGAAGTAATTATCTCTTCTTTAAAGTGTGTGTGCTTCAAAATCATCTCTGTTACCCAGTGTCCTACCTAGCATCTCTGACTCAATCTTCTCCTTTACATTTGCTGCAAGCAATCGACACAGCCTTACAGCACACACAATATCCTCCTCCTTCTCCCAGTCTTCTAGCCATGCATTATCTCATTAAACTTCTGTGTACTGTACACTGTGCATGCCATTACTGATGTAATCTTGCTAGTCTACTAAATTAATAAACTGAACTATAAATGCGTTTGCATATTAATGGACACTATTTTATCCTCACTATTTCTGCACTGCAACACATTAGACATTGCTTCTAATTTGTGTATATATTTCCCTCAGTGATTGCCTAATAAATACTTTTTACTCAATTTTTGTCTTGATAGTTCTACTGAATTTTACTCTGTTCTCTTACTTTAGTAATAACCTTTGCAATACCATTCTACTTGTTATCTGTTTGGCAGTTTCATCAATATGTTTCCTACAAATGGTTCACTAACCGAATGGAACACCTAGGTTCACAATAATTAATAATACATATACGTTTTTCTTGAAGTACGCAGTAGATATAGACATCAGAATGCTTTGTTATTTCACTAAAGTTTCTGCTCATAAAGTAATTATGTATTATAGATGGATGGATGGATGGAAAAATAAATAATTCTAAGAAGTAAAACATAATGGTACCCAAAGTAAATTTGCCACCTGACTTTAGATATGTCAGTACACTATACTCCTCTTACAACAAACATATTTAACATACACAGAACTAGAGGTCATTTATGAATACATTATAATCAATATTGTCTATAAGTGGTACTTGCTAATTTATTTCAATTGTTTACTATTTTTTTTGTTAACCAGGTAGGACGATTCATCTGAGGGCCCTTTTGATACATGATCTGACCTTGGGCATATGCACTAAGACATACATCATAAGTGAATACAGGATTAATAACACAAAGTATTTAAAAACATATTATAGGAAAATGGTCCTATTACTTCAATTGTAAGAATAACCAACATAACGTACAGAGTGAAAACAGGCAAATATTGCACAAAGAGGATATTATTTGATGAATTGATTGCATATAATTGCAATTCAAATGGTGTACTTATACTTTATTAAAATAGAATTGTTATAGCATTACTGGGTAGTCTAAACAAAATGTCAGTAAGGAGACTAGCCACTGTCACTATAGCACTGACAGTATGATGTTTATTTGTGTGTATAAAGACAGAATCAGTGGATTTAAGTCAAACAGTGAAAAATAGTGCATTAGATGAATTTAGCTCAATTACTCCAACATAACATAATGACATAGATACATATTAATTAATTAATAAATACAGTATAAATAAAAGTTTATTCATAAAACATCATTGAATAAAGGGAAAACACTTGAATTAATGCCGTATCTATCAAGCTGCAAATACCCCGTTTTTTTCTCTTTCAGGAAAACTATCCAAATTGAAACTAATAGTGCTAAGGCAGTATATTTAAGGAAGAAACTAACTAAATTTTCAGATCATCCAAAACTGTTGTGAAAACAAGAAGAACAGACTCCTCACAATCAACCTGCAAAGACCAAATGACTTACCTTATATTTACCAATGACTTGAAAAACTACCTCTTAACCGCCAAAATATAGCTCTGATACATCATACCCCAACACCCAATCATCTACCAGATACTACACTTACAGAAACTGAACTGTATCTCCTAAGTGACTATACAACCACCTTTCACTTTAATGTAATAGTAAAGGAAACCAAATATCGCCTGTTAAAACTTTCTAATTCTGGGTCTAAATTTAGCAAATGGCATTCAAAATTCCTCAAACTGCAAAACCTGTAACTTATTTACCTAATCTCTCCATCACAACAACACTACCATCAAAATTCAAAGATGCAACAATAATACCTCTGGCAAAAGATACACACAGGCATAGTCAGTCATTAATGACAGACATTAAAGTTTAATATGTTTTATTGTTCAAAAAGTCCATCAATATGCAAGAGGCAGCACTTCATAAGTCATCATTTGCTATAGATGACTAAGGCTATGCTTAGGCACACATATACATACATATATATTCACATTCCCACTGTCATCTTTGAAAATAATGAATGAAGGCAAACATTTTTCTGAGCTAATTAATCCTTAAACATGAGTTAACATTTCACTGGCATTTTCAGGGAAAGCATATGGCCAGTTAGTATAAGCTCCATGGAATGCCTCAATTGCATGTTGGCTGGCCAACGAGATAGCTGACCTTGATAATTTTACAGACCGCGTAAGATCACAGTGTAGTGCCTGTCTCTGAATCAGAAATGGTCTGAATCAGAAATGGTCACAGTCAGTGGTAGCAGCCAATATTACACCGTTTCATAACTCAGCCCGCAGTCCTATGTTTCTTCTTGAAGGAGTACAGCATCTAGAATTTTACCAGCCTAACAGTAATGTCTATCATTGGCATCATGCTCCTGTAACTTCCAAGGTAATCTGGATTGTCTTTAATTTCATCATTATGATTCTTCTCTAGTCCATAGAAGGAAATTTTAAATCCCAACTGATAATCATATTATCTCAGAGTATCCAAAAGAGTTCCTCTATCATTTTGTCTAGTATCATTTTATTTGCTTAATCTATTTACAGGTACCACACAAAAGTTCAGATGTTTCTTATAAAATCCCATATAAACACCAGAACTCTTCCTCCCCTGGATGTGCTATATCTCTGTGATCAGCAATGCTTAAACAGACACTACAACCACAGCTCAGCTCTCTTTATACTGTAACCATAGTTCTCAACCTTTCATCTCTAAAGCATAGAGCACTTCTTCCCATAATGTGGAACTAATGGATAAAATGTGGATCCCTTACTAATAGCTTCACCAAGGAAGATTCCACCATGCTTAAAATGTGCTACTTTATACTTCTAAAAAAGTTATTTTGATGATTTAATATGATCCAGTATTATTTACCATGGATATTACTTAAAAAACCTTGAATGAATGTGTGATAGACCCTTGAAATTTGGAACAGTGAGGAACATTGACTTTTTAAGCTCAAAATGAGGAATGTTTCTCATAATGAGGTACACTTGAGAAGTATGCCCGTAACTGTCATTTTCTTCTCTGTAATACGTCTTCCCATTTTTGGTCACCAGTAACAGAGTCTATCATGTCAGGGCTTCATTATGTTATCATGTTAGAAGCTGTATTTCTGCCTGTTGCCTGGCAGTTCTAGAATGTAGCTGACATCACTTACCTCTCTTACAATAAAGATAGCATGCTTTCATTCATTCATTCCAGTGTGTTTAAAAGGATTATTCCCCATGACTTCTTATCCAACAGAATACTCTCTGCCCCTGGCTGTCCAGATATGCCAGACCTTGTGCTGTATTGCTCTTGAGATCACTAAGCCTGGTACAGAACTTTATGGTATACTCCCCAACAGATTCCTTGTAACAACGACAGTCCTACCACATTTAATGAATTAAATTTGTGGGCACTCTTTTCTAAGTGTGCCCCATGGCTGTCTTGTCTGCCTCTGCAGTGTGACTGTTCTGCATCTTCTGCATGTCAGTAACTGTGTGTCTTGTGTGATGAGGTCAGTTTATCTAATGCTGCTTGTGTGTTTGTCTTGCCATAGTGCTGTCATTGTCTTGTGTTTGGGAGTTTGAGTATGGTGTCTCAGTTCTGTCCTGTGGTAGTGCTGCCTTTGTATTGCGTGGGTCTCTGATCAGTGTTGCAGTAGATTTGTCCTGGTCTTGTGTATCTCTGTCCTGTGCATGGGAGTCGGTATGGCTGTTCAGTCTTGCTGTAGTGCTGTCTTTATCATGTGTGTCTGTCCTGTTTGTAAGAGTCTGTGTAGGTGTGTGTCTTGCGTGCCTTTGTTTTATGTGAGAGAGTCTGTGTGGATGTGTCTCTGTTCAGCCTTGCTGTATTGCTCTCTTTGTCTTGTCTGTCTGTGCTGTGTGTGGGAGTCAGTGTGGGTGTCTTTGTGTACCTCTGTTGGACTGACTACCCTGATGCTCTATAGAAGCGTGTCGTAATTAACAACATTGCTACTAAATGACAGTCAGTCATAGCTCTCAATCTCTTGGCACAAAAAATCTAGACAAAGCCAAAGATAATGGGGACAGCCCCAAAAATTGGGACAGATTTTAAATATTGTTGTTATAAACTTAAAAAATTATTAGAATAAAAGGTCTTGTGTTACCATGCATTTGCTGAAGGATATGAAGTCTGAAACTCAAATGCCTGTCATTATTTAGTGAATTCAACCCTCACTAATTTGCCACGAAAAATCCAGAAAACTACAAATTTTGAGGAATAGACCAAAAATGAGTCAAATCTGGACATTCTGTGAAAATCTGGGCAGTTAAGGAGTAGGTAGTCAGTGCGCATACACCTCTGAGTGGCTACCTTGCTGTGGTACAAGAGCTTCTCATAATGTAGCATTGGAATTAAATGCCAGTCAAGGTGTCCATGTACCTCTGTGAGTGGCTACCTTGCTGTGGTACAAAGGCTTCTCATAATGTAGCATTGGAATTAAATGCCAGTCAAGGTGTCCATGTACCTCTGTGAGTGGCTACCTTGCTGTGGTACAAGAGCGTCTCATAATGTAGCATTGGAATTAAATGCCAGTCAAGGTGTCCATGTACCTCTGTGAGTGGCTACCTTGCTGTGGTACAAAGGCTTCTCATAATGTAGCATTGGAATTAAATGCCAGTCAAGGTGTCCATGTACCTCTGTGAGTGGCTACCTTGCTGTGGTACAAAGGCTTCTCATAATGTAACATTGGTACTAAATGCCAATCAGTGTGTACCTTGGCACATCAATTCTTAATGATCTGAATGTAATAACTATAGTGATCATTAAATTGTGCTGGATGAGCTTGACAGGAAAGGGGGTGCAATGGCAATGTAGTCACACTTTATATTCTCCTGAGTAGAACCCCCAATTTGAAACTTGCTGTGGGTCCCCAGATTGCTAACACCGGCCCTGATTAACATATAAGTGCAGTGTAAAAACACTTTCAGCCATGACCCTGTCTGCTATGACAAAACCAGTGGACATTCGAAATAAAGTAAAGCAGAAATATACACTACAATTCAAATGAAACATCAGTGACATGAAAAAAGAGAACTGTTAAATGCTTTGAACTTAATAGTATGCAGAATGGTATGCAGGACAGTGTTGTGAGGAATTAGTCACATGAGAAAAGAGGTGGGTACCATTACTTATAACCTTTTGAGGTACAGTACACCTTGAAGAACAGTAATGTACAGGAAGATAGTATAGCCATATGACATACAGTGCAATCCTCCATAATCCCACACATCCAGCTACCTATATCCTGCTCTTCAAACCTCTGTTATACTAACCTTTTCCTCTGTGAAGTTTCATACCTACAAGATTCTGAATATTATATTTATGACTATATTCTCTGAGTGGAAAAGTATTTTGCTGTGTATCTTTATTGTATGTTAATTCACTGTGCATCAAAAAATTCACACCATACCAATGCCTCTGTACCACTTTAATGTAGATATATTTTTGTATTAATTTTGTATTAGCATTGTATTTTTTGTGGAATATTCGAATGTTGTGGAGCTTTTCTCCCCGGGTCTCCACTGAAAATGGACCTCTGACCCAGTGGACTTTCCCGGTTAATAAATAAATAAATAAATAAATATGATATGATATGATACACAAACTTATTTGGGAAAGTATGGACATGAGATGGACAAGCCACGGTGGTACTGCAGTCGCGTTGTTGCCTCACAGCAAAAGGTTCTCCTGTTCGATTCTCGGCTGGAGTGCCTTCTGTGTGGAGTCTGCATGTCCTCCCCACAGTCAAGTGGCGTTCGAAAGACATGCGTAGAATGGGCGTGCCTTCACTGAAGGTTGGACATCGAGCTGGCACCTCGGCACCCATAAAAAGTCTACTGCCAATCATTAGCAGACCGGAGTTCCGCTGTGGCGACCCCTAACCGGGAAAAGCCGAAAGAAGAAGAACAACAACATGGACATGAGATGGACATTACAATGCTATGTTAGAGCGGTATTAATTCTCAGTCTCAAATAGTTGTCAGTTCTGCTGTTGTCATATGAAATTAGTAAGGGAGACAAACAGTCCTCTTTGAGATCAGTTATCTTACCGATTCAGTGCATGAAAACCAGCAGTATGAAGACACATGAACAATAAACTGTACAACACATGATAAGCTATGGTCTATAAAACATAACCAGGGGACAGATCTGCCATGCATAGATATTAAAACGTAAAGAAAAAAATAGAAACCTAGAATGCAATTCTGAATTTTTAAAATACCCAAAGTGGGTCTAACAGTATGAAAGCTTCCAAAACATACATAAGCCTGAACAAAAGAAAATAAACAAATGGCATGCATATTCTGTATACAAAGAACAAGAGGCAGAAATTCACGTGTTGTGTGCATGCAAGCAGAAAGAGATGATTGTAAGCATATACTATTACTGTGGTTAGTGTCTATAATTATTTCAGGAAAAGGATGATCATTGCTATGGATGTAGATGGTATGATTATGTAGGTACAGAGCAGGAGCATAACCAAGACTTAGGCAGGTATTGTTTTTCTAGTTGTCGTAGTTTGATCAGTGTGGTGTTCAAAGTTTAGTGATATAACTTGAGTAAATTGAGTCACCAGCTGTGTTTTTAAATTTACTAATAAGTATGCTATATTTAGTTCACAAATGTAGTTTCCTTGTAAATGAGTAGTGCTGGCAAATGTGGTTTTAAGGAGGACAGTTTTTGAGTTTATAATTTTGGTTGTGCGTAGTAATGATTTGTTGTTAGGAGACAAATACTGAAAACTCAATCCAATGTAATTGTTTATGGGCAATACAGTGATGTGTTCAGGATGGAAGATTAAATGCAAATTTTGCAATATTGTTATAACTACATAATGAACTTAGTTGACAGTTTGCTATGTATCCCTTGTATGAGTTCCAAGCAGTGTCTCTGTATTGTCCATAAGGAATTGTGTCTGAGATGCAAGCCTGCGTAACTCCAGGCAGTCTACATGCTTGCCACTGTCCACAGGTCATGTGATGACTCTTAGTATGGTCTACTAATGTTTGTATTGACTCCCATTTTAATGACTGTAAGTCTTCACTTTAGTGCTGTCTCAGGCATGAACTTGCTTTGTTCATAGTTCATAGTTCATAGTTTAGTAGTAAGCTAACTGCCCTGGCGAGCCATTTTAAGCTTAGCCAATTATCCCTTGTGAGACTCAAACCCTGCACCTTGTGTTTGTAAGGCAAGCACCTTAGCCATTAAACCACCCTCCCAACCACCTTTGTTGTTGACACCTTTACATATCTAATGCTCAACAGACCAGAATCACACCATCTGCACCAGGCTAGTTATTGTGTTGTGATCATAATATGATTGATTTTATAAAGATGCAAAGATAGGGTGAGAAAAAAGGGGTTCCAGGTACAAAGTGTTAGGGGAGTGTGATTAGCAGATGATACTGAAATTCATTTCCAAGATGTCATTTCCCATGTTGATTCTGTGGTCCTGATTGGAGCAATTGCGCCTCGGCTTTGAGAGTGTGTGTGTGTGTGTGTGTGTGTTTTTTTTTTTTGCTCCTCACTTAGATGTGGTGCTCCTCCTTTAAGTGCCAGATTTGAGAATGTAGTTTTCTTTTGGGGGGATTGTCAATGATAGGAGTTTGCCAGATTGGTAAGCAGCGCAGGGTGCTAGATGACCCAGCAATGGCTCTGTTTTTGAAGACCCCTCTAGTGGTGAACATGCTATCCTTAGAAATCTAAAGTCTTCTCAGAGACAAAATGTGTTTCTAAAAGAAATTTGGAGGAAACTCTGACTGATTTATTATGTTTCCAATATACCCTTTCCAGCAAAAATAAGAAAATATCCATAAGACATCACACTCTAGACTATAATGGCATCAGGTTTGTTGCTAAGGCCATTAATAGTATTGCAGGATGATGACATGATGGCATAGTTTCTGTACAGTGTTTTGTTGAACACTGGATGGACTGCTCACAAAAGATTAAACAGTACAGTTAAGATTCAGCAAACAGACATATCACGTTTCTTTGATGTTGCATTTCAGATACAGGCACTTCTCCTTGCTCAGCCTTGCATAATGGCAGCCCATTACATCTTGACATAACTGCATCTCATTGTGTTTAGGTCCACATGACTGCAAAATCTTTTCAGCTGTTGACACAGACATCTACTGCCTTGCTACCCCCTTCCTATAGGAAAACCACTTCATTGTTATTCATCTGGTAATCTTACTTATGCATACATTCTTCTCTTCCTTCAGTTCACACTAACTGGTCCTCCTTTCTTCCTTTCTACAATGTTGTTAGCATAGATTTATTTTCCAGGCAAGGGTGTACTTTCTGCAGTTTAAAGATTATGACTAGCAAAGTGTAACTATCATTTCTTAGAATCTATTAGAATGCAAACTTATCACATTTTTCTTGTGTTTTGCTAACAATCAGCATGGTGTTGTACTTGTGTAGTTGAGCAGATGTATTAATGTTTAGAGCTCTCTGAGAAGGCTAATTACCGTATCAGTTCTGCTTAGTAGCCCTGAGCCTGACATACGCAGGTCTTCAGTGGCACAGTATCAACTCATATTTACTACATGCAAAAAAACACTGTTATCAGACCATCTAATGCAAAGTAACAATAGTAATACACCCTATCTGCATCAAGCTAAGCTCAAGGGACATTGTAATGTTTCTCAGTGTATATCAAACAAGATATACATGAGTAGTTGAAAATGTGGCTGTTATGCTGGTTGGTTAGAGAATATTCATTGTATGTCTGTCAAAAATGAATTAATGCCAGTTTGTACTGTGACAATACAGTACACAGTGGCATCACTGCTATTGGCGTGACACCAGTCAAAGCTAATGTAATTAGCGATTGGCAGTTGTTTACTGGGAAGGTCCAAGTGGGATGAAAACTATGGTTCAGTGTAGGCCCAAAAAGTACAGCTCCCACAAATTTGCAAGCATATGTCAGTAGACAAAAGTACAAATGTGTAATGCATTTGAATACACATGCACGATGCATAGATGAGATGATTGCATAGTGCTTGTTTACAAGGAAATGAAAGATATCCCTAAATTGTACAGTGGCACTCAATGTAACAGTAGCAGTTATATGAGAGAGTAGAGTATTTCACATTTTTGAGACAGAGCAGCATACCACCTTACAGTACAGTGTATTACCTACTGGAAACTAGCATGGTATTTTTTGGATGCATGATGTTTGGAAAAGGATGTATTGAATTGAGGCTATACAGCGACTGGAGTTTTAAGTTATTAGTCAATGCGGTTTAATGTAATTGCAGTACATTTTAGATATGAGTTAAAGGTAGTTTACAAGATATGGTGCAGGTTTGAGTAAAGTTATCATGATTTGTGCTTTTAGCATTAATGTGGTTTTGCTGTACTGCAAGTGTACAAAAAGTAAATTATGGTGTAAGAGGTACCTCAAAAAGAAATCAGCAGAACAGCTGACATGACAGAGTATGGGCATGGCTGGTGTGCACCAATCTAAGGGAACAGCAACACAAGCCTGAGTCCTACTTTCTTCCTCCTAGTTTTAGCTTTCCTATTCATTTTCTTGCAGCCTTAAATATTGTGGCGTTTCATTAAGGTTACCACAAAGTGCGGACTATGTGTACACCGACTCCAATATTTCTTAGTGACTGGAAAGCACAAGCAATGCAGTAGGGATGCTCTTTAGCACAGCTTGTGTACACTTGATGTAGGTGTCGATTAATATGGCCTGAAGTCTTTATTTTTTGCTGTTAGCATGGTCAAAGAAAAAAAAGTGCACTCAGTAGGAACAGAGGTGTGCACTAAGGGCAGGACAAAGGTTGTCATGACAAGCTGTTAGGTTGTACTGATTCCATAACAAACTGTGTGCTTCCTGATACATATCATTGCTTGTAGTACAGCACTGTGCAGACTTGTATGCTGGAGAGGAAGAAATGATCATTGTTTCTTTATTATTTTTGTTTCCAGATGAAAGTTGGAATATGAGGGGGATACTGGACAAATGTTGGTAGATGTTACTCAATGACTGGACAGTCTACAGGTTGCTATTGCTCATCTCACATACTTATTCTGGTGATTTATATCTAGATGGTTTTATATTCAAAACTTGTGATGATCGCTTCACTGTGAGGCTTGTCGACAACATCTGATCAATAGTTACTGCTAGGTTATTCTTATGCAGTTGAAACAGGTATGACATTGTAGAATGGGTATGAATGACATTGATTAAGTTTGTCACAGAAGACACTGATGCAGTGGAAAAAAATGTAGGCATCACTGAGTTTTAACAAAAATTGTTGGAAAATGTACCCTTATTGCAACAGTTGTTATTATAATGTTATTTTTTCACTGTATGATTGTTAAGAGATTTTGTGGCTGGTACGCATGATATGATTGTTGAAATGTTTAAAGGCACATGGTCTCAGCACATTTGCATTAGGCACAATGTGGCACCTTGTATATATTACCGAGAAAGAGAAGTATGCGTGATGATATTTTGAAGACTACATCACTATATCATACAAGATGTAAATTTAAGGCATTGGCCAGAACCCTTACAAAAGTGAACATTGGGAAATTTAGGCCTCGCCAATGATATTGCTAAGAAACTAGCTGCGTACAAACTCTAGTTTATACTGCTTAAATATAAGTAGTGTATTTGTTTCACATCAGTGTGGAATGCAATAATGTGCATAACTGTTAGGTGTAGTTAATGTGGACATACAGTGAGAGAGCGTAAATATAACATGCAGTAGTGAGTTATTATCATAAATATGGTGCAGACATTTCAGAAAGTATAGTAACTAAACTGATAATGGTGTCTAATTGCATCTCATTTTTATCATGTGTAAACTTAGCAGGTTTGAAAATGCAAGACTTATAATTTTTTGACTGAGGCAGAAAGTAGAACAGGTTAATGATATATTTAAGAGAATGACTCTGATTTTTCCTTTCTTTTCTCAGGAACATTCTTCATCACAACATGCCCACTGTTTAAACGATGCATGTGCCACACACGCTTAATGACTTGAGGATGGCGTGTCTGTACATGCCTTCCCCAGGGATGTTCACCTTTGTACTTTGTGGGTGAGTCAATGTGAACCAACGTGGGACACATACCATTATTTGTCAAGGATGTGATACACAGCAAGAGAGCCAAGTATTACTTGTGCTAAAAGCATTTTGAGGATTGCATGTTTGAAACTAATCTGATGAAGAAACTTCTTCCCAAAGGCCTGCTGAAATGGCAGACTCATCGACATTTGAAGAGAAATGCACTGCCTACAATTTTCAGTTTTTCACAGAAAGAAGACAGAACATCATCAAGTCAGAAAATTGCAGTACAGGAAAAGAAAAAGGTAGGTAGCATGCAATCTTTTGTTTTTAACATGACTAGATGTTTTGAAAATTGAGGGTAGTTAGCTGAACAAAGGAACGTGACAGCCATGGCGGTACAATAAAGTGTTACAGCAGTCACTGAGTGTCAACAGTTAGTGGCTCACATACTGTGAATTGGTGTTACTCATTTTGAGACAGCTTGGTGTCTTGCTGTTATCTTTAATCTATAGTGGATTGGCTGGTGACAACAGCATGTGGCTCATCCAGCATGTTTCAGGCAGGTGATCTAAATGATGAGGCACCGTTTGTTCATCTTGTATTTTTTATT
Organism: Protopterus annectens; assembly: GCF_019279795.1. NCBI lineage: Eukaryota > Metazoa > Chordata > Ceratodontiformes > Protopteridae > Protopterus > Protopterus annectens. The sequence goes on along the minus strand of NC_056739.1, from coordinate 211,898,785 downwards.
TCATGTGGAAAGCAATGTCAATGCAGTAATCTGAATTGTTTTTCTTTGCCTGTACAGCTCCTGTAGCAGTTGCTCTCTTCACAGCTGAGTACATTTCAGTTGATAGCACAGCAGGTGGATGATAACCATGCACAGGTAAGCAGCATACTTCATCAAACCTTTGATGTAGATTCCCATGGTGGATAGTCAGGTCATACTATGTGTTTGTTTGCAGCATGTGGTGACACACTATATGGAAGGGACTGGCCTAATAGTTAAGGACCTTTCCTCAAAAATATAAGGCACAAGGTTTGATTCTGACCTCTGCTTACTGAGCAGGCCTGTAATAGTCTGGTGACTGACAGCCTAACATTTAACGGAAGGAGGAAATGACATAATGGTTAAGGTACAGAGTGCAGGGTTTGATTCTCTTCTTTGAGGGGAAATTTCTAGGCTTAAAATGGCCAATAACTGTGGTCATTCTGAGCCATTGAAGCATTAAAGTTGTGATGACGTGGGCAAAGACCAACTGTTACAGGGCACAGTATGTGTATTTCTGCCCCTCAGTATATGTGTCTTGTATATGCAGGATAGAATGGAAACATATTTTGCTTGTTTGTGTTATGTTTTTTGTTAACATATGTCTATCACTGCATATATAGTGATGCATTTTTCACATAAATAGTATTTCAATCACTGGATAACATATTTTTCACATTCTGTCATATATTATTGTGGCTGCATAACTGAAATCAGGTGGATGATAACCATGCACAGGTAAGCAGCATACTTCATCAAACCTTTGATGTAGATTCCCATGGTGGATAGTCAGGTCATACTATGTGTTTGTTTGCAGCATGTGGTGACACACTATATGGAAGGGACTGGCCTAATAGTTAAGGACCTTTCCTCAAAAATATAAGGCACAAGGTTTGATTCTGACCTCTGCTTACTGAGCAGGCCTGTAATAGTCTGGTGACTGACAGCCTAACATTTAACGGAAGGAGGAAATGACATAATGGTTAAGGTACAGAGTGCAGGGTTTGATTCTCTTCTTTGAGGGGAAATTTCTGGGCTTAAAATGACCAATAACTGGGGTCATTCTGAGCCATTGAAGCATTAAAGTTGTGATGACGTGGGCAAAGACCAACTGTTACAGGGCACAGTATGTGTATTTCTGCCCCTCAGTATATGTGTCTTGTATATGCAGGATAGAATGGAAACATATTTTGCTTGTTTGTGTTATGTTTTTTGTTAACATATGTCTATCACTGCATATATAGTGATGCATTTTTCACATAAATAGTATTTCAATCACTGGATAACATATTTTTCACATTCTGTCATATATTATTGTGGCTGCATAAGTGAAATCAGATGTGATACTGTAATGCATGATGTAGACTGTGTATTTGTGTATTCATGACTGTGATATGTAGAAATTACATGCAGAGGGTGTGTGTGTGTGTGTGTGTGTGTGTGTGTGTGTGTGTGTGTGTGTGTGTGTGTGTGTGTGTGTGTGTGTGTGTGTATAAGAGAGAGAGCTGGGACTGCAGAAATTGTACCCTTTTGGTGTGGTCTGTCATTGTTTCTTTCTTATGTCTGTGGATGCTGTAAGTATGAAGTGTTAGATGTTGATAAATTACATGCTAACTGTTGCATTGCAGTGGTGTGTTGTCCTGACTTTTTGGTGCTTGGTTTGGGCATTACAGTTGTTATAGTAAAGAAGTGTATACTAGCTTTTTCTTGAGTGATACAGTGTTTGTATGTGTGTGTGTGTGTGTGTGTGTGTGTGTGTGTGTGTGTGTGTGTGTGTGTGTGTGTGTGTGTATGTGTGTGTGTGTGTATGTGTGCATGCCCACATGCACTGCAGAACAGAGCTACAGGAACACCTACTTGATGTCCATTGTTTGCAGTCTGTCAGCAGTGTTTCTTTACTGCTACAGCTATGTGTGGCCACAAAGTGAGAAGATCTGCATAAGACACAAACCAGGAACCAGGAACAACAAATGCAGACAATCCAAAAACTGAAGGTACTGAAGACACCATCAGGCCTGCAATAAATTTAAAAATGTATTAATAATGAGCCAACAAGATTAAGCACTTTCATCGGTCTATAACCAAGACTTCATCAGAATCTAATTTCACTATATTTTTCTAACTGACTGAAGAATTACTGTTCCCTAGTTACTTACTAAAGCAAGGCACGATAAACGGGGATGAGTGTCTTGTCAGGTCCAAAAACAGAGTGCACACCTCACATCTATCGCTAGTATTCAAATACAGTTTCAGTGCTGGCTACAGAATGACATCATATCAGGTCACATGACTGTCGTTCCACACTACTCCTTCACTAGAAACTAAGCCAGGATCTGGCACTGATGTGTAACAATGCACACACAGAACTTTAACTAAGGTTTATTACAACATCTGGAAACTGTAAAACAAATCCAACACTTCCACCCTTCCTGCAGAAACTAACAGGCTATTCTCTGGCAGCATTCAGACGTGTGAGAAAAAATCTTTACGGCCTAAACCAAGTTATTTAATTTCAGGCTCTTTTCTTAAGATTAGCTAGGCTGAGGTTAACCCCTTCCCTTCCAATATCCTTTGTTAAAATATATGCATTTCATCTGTTACAACAATACAGTCTGACATTTGTCCAGCAGGACCCACTGTTGACACATTTTTAACACAAGCAACTTTGCAAATACATTTTAACACAAGCATCTGTACAAATCACTTTGATATTCAAATGAGATATAATTCTTTACACAACTCCAACTAGCTATGCTGGCATATGCTACATCTGCACTGCCCTCCTCCCCCCCCCCCCCCTGCACAGCTGGCACTTCCTCACATCATCACAGTAGGCACTGCTGATGTTTTCCTTGTTTGAAGATGGACTGTGAGAGGTTCACATAGACACTTTGGAATAGTGTTAAACAGTGAACATTTGTATGTCTGTCTGATTTTATTACTTCCAATGGATATCTGAATAGGGTCTATGGTATCTGAGTTACAAGAAGTGCACAAAGTGATAACAGCTCTGAGTGGGGGATGATGAAAACTGTGAATACAAGTGATACGCATGAGGAAAAAAGTTAACAGGAATTACAACAGACTGTACTGAAATTGTTACTTAATCAACTGCAAATTGTTTCAAAAATGCTTGAGATATAAAACATACTGGTAGAGGTAGACATGCTTATCTAGCTTCTGAAGGAAATATATGAAATTTTGGATATCAGTTAATAGAAAAGTGTTTTTGTGGCAGCATGCACTGGAAAACACTTTTGACTGAGCAAGGACAGTATACACACTGTTTGGAACAGTGATAGTAGGCACAGCACTGCATGAAGGAAAGAATATATTAAGTTGCATCAAAAAAATCATAACCCCAATGAATATGTGCATACTAAAGCAGTAGCACTTACAAATATAGGGTGAAATCACTGGTATGACTAAGAGATAACAAGGCAGAAGACTGCAATTCTATGTATTCTTTATGATCAGAGTAGTAACTAGCAGATATAGCTAAATCTGTGAGTGGCCAAAATAAATTGTAATCTGTGTATATTACAGGTATAGGTTCGTAGGTTCAGAGGTGCATACTAGGCTATCTGCCCTAGGGCATTTATAAGCCTAGCCAGAGTGTGTTTGGCTTTCGCCACCCACTTTAAATTAATTTTGCTATGCCCTTTTTCGAGGTTAGTATACTGTGCCTCTGTTTAACAGTGACACAGAAGTGATACCCGGGGTAAACCTACGATCTCCCATCCACTCATCAAGATTCCTCTTGAAGAGAGTCAATGAAGGACTCTGCCTAACCTGGACTGGGATTTTATTCCAGAGTGAAGGGAGCCTCTGGGTTATGAATCTGTCCCTCCAGCATGTCCTATTTATTTCAGTGCTGAGGTTCAAGTCTCTCGAGCGCATTTTCTGAGGTGCAGCATGTCCATTAATTCCGGGTTGGACATGGCTTTATACATCAGGCACAGATCGTCTCTGAGCAGGCGGTATGCCACTGAGTAGAGCTGGAGTTTCTTTAACCGGGCAGCATATGGCATCTGTTTGAGCCCTTTGATCCTCTTGGTGAGGTACTTTTGGGGTCTTTCCAGTTGCTTCAGGTGTCTGGTAAGGTACATCCCAAAAGGGGCAATGTACTCAATTATGGGCCTGATGAGGGATGAGTAAAGAGGCACGATGACCTCCCCTGATCTAGATGTGAATCCCTTCATGATTAGGTGGGCTATATAAAATGTTTTTCTAACCACTTTGGCCACATGGTTGTCAAATGAGAGATTGCTATCAACTTAGGTCCCCAGGTCCCTAATTACTTCTTCTGTACTTATTGGATTACCACCTATGTGGTAATTTGTGGGCACTTTGTTTTTGCTAAAGGGGATGACTATACACTTTTTGGCATTTAGCTTGAGGCCATGGCTCTGGCACCAGTTGTCTGTTTCTATGAGGCCCTTTTGGAGGATGCTTGTGTCGGCTGGAGAGTCGATTATGGCACCCAGTTTGCAGTCATCTGCAAATTTGGTCAGCCACAGTCATGTTTTCAGGAATACTTAAGACACCTTTATGTTAAGGCTTGATAAAAGCATTTTTGTAACATGATTTACTATGAAAGTGCTACACTTTTACTGGCACACCAGACAGACTGAAAACAAATGTGTTTCATGTGTATTGTCATGGAAAGTTGACTAATTAGCCAAACCTAGCAGGGTTGAAATATGATAGATACTCTTGCTAGCTGAGGGTTGGAATATGAGAGGAGTAAGTTGAAAAGGAAGTGAAGTAGATCAAAGTTGAACGTCTAAAAAAGTTTGTTATCTCGGCAATGAGCTCGTAGTTCTGGAAGCTTTTTTCACAGAATGTGTAACACATTAGTAGGAAACACATTTGTAAAAGGCACTGCGTAACAGTAACTGATACAGTTACTGAGGCCTCTCAGAAGTAGCTGCCCTTCCCATTTCTTGCATTCTAAGTGAACGGAACTGTCATGTGACAGTCCAGCCATGGACACTGTAATCTCTTAAACTGTGCACTTACAGTGTATCATGGAGAAGATTTTTCTTTAGAAGAAAACAAATTCTCATCAGGATGTCTGCCCCAGGACAACGTTCAGGGTTACAAACAGAATAAAATTAGTAGTGACTTCTATCTGGAAAATACAGGGTTGTAATGAGCCAAACTTAAGATATAGTTAAAATTTTTCCATTGTGGTCCTTTAAAGAACCACTATATGTGTGTCTTTGTTTCCTCATTTCCAAAATGCTTTTCTTCCCTGTCTTTGATTGTGCTAATGTAGAATAGTCAGACTGCTAGACTAAATCCAGATTCTGAATGTTTCTTTCATATCCCAATCTCACAGAGCAGTAGAAACTCTAAGGGCACTGGAATGGCTAAGTAATAATGCCCTTTGTTATTTTCCACTCTTTCCTCTGTTGCTGCCAAAGGACCAGCCATAAACTGCCTTCTTCCAGTCCTTTTGCCCAGGAAATGCCTCCATTAATTATCTATGCATTAGATATGTTAATTTGCCTTCAGCGTCAGATAAAAATGAGATTCTGAACAAGTATGGGAATTATTCTCCTAAGTGTAGTTGCCGGACACATCTATTTTCTTGAAGGATTACATTTTGTACCTGCTTATCATGGAGCCAGTGTTCTCCAGTAAGAAATACTTTTTCTGTGATATCAATGTGTATCATCTTTCTGCTCCATACAATTAGGTGTGTCTGCTTTTGTGACTATTTAACCTTCCCTAATGTGATTGCTTGCAAGTATCTTTCATGATGTATGCAACTACCTTTTTTGATAATACAGTCTACTGGCAGCTATTTCATGTGCTTAGATCGTAGTCATTGCTCTGTATTATGTTCATCCTTGCCCGGGCATTTTTTTTTTTGTAATCACACTTCTGTCATGGCTCTTTTTTGGTGAACAAACATTCTCCAGCAGACATACCTCTCAACCTCTTAGTTCAAGAAATCTGCACAAAACCAAAAATAATAGGAATAAAATACTGTCTGTGTATATGCGTGTGTGTGTGTGTGTGTGTGTGTGTGTGTGTGTGTGTGTGTGTGTGTGTGTGTGTGTGTCTGAATGTGAGTGCACAAGAGTGCGAGTGAACTTGATCAAGTCATTGTTTTATGCTGGCAAAGCAGCGTTTTTGCTGTTTAGTGAGTGTAAAAGTAAAATAAGCATTAAAAAGAGAGGAGAGTATGTACGTCTGTTTGTGTATATTTGTTTTTCTGTCTGCGTGTGTTAGTGCATACATGTTTCCATGAATGACAGCTAAAGTGTGTGTGTGTGTGTGTGTGTGTGTGTGTGTGTGTGTGTGTGTGTGTGTGTGTGTGTGTGTGTGTGTGTGCTTGGGAACCATAACAGCAATGCAGCAATGGCAGCAGGACCAGCAGTTAAGACCTTTGCATACTTTTAGCTTGAAATATCCGGAAAAAGCCTAAAATAAACAGGGCCATCTGAGCACTTCTTGGAGTAAGAAATCTGGACAATTCCTAAAATAATGGGGCTCAAAAATATGGACAGAGTTTAAATGTTCTTATAAACTTAGAAAGTTGCTAGAATATCAGGCTATGTGTTAGCATGCTTTTTTGGAAGAATATGAAGGCTGAAGCTCAAATAAATGTCATTATTTAGTGACTTCAATCTTCAGAGATTTTCCAGAAAACCACAAATTTTATGTGAAACAAGCTAATAAATAATATGATACAAAAATCTAGGGATTCTGCAAAAATCTGGACAGTTAAGAGGTATGAAGGGGGCACTAAGGTTCAAGAATAGGAAGAAATGTTAAATATTACTCATAGCAAAGTTGCTTGAATAACAGGATTTGTGTTAGCATGCATTTTCTGAACTACAAATGTATTTGGGGGAGAGTAAGATTGATCTGTCAGTGGCAGCAGTCAAGAGGTTTGTGGACGTCTTGACCTCATAGCTCAAAAAATCTGGATAAAGCCTAAAATAATGGGGGCACAAAAGTTCAAAAATAGGATCAAATTTTAAATATTACTCCTTTAAAATTAGTAAGTTGTTTGAATGAGAGGATGTTTAGCATGCATTTTCTGAAGGAAATAAAGTCTGAAACTCAAATGTATGTCATTATTTGTTGACTTCACTACCCAATGACTAGAACAAACAACGCATTTTAGCAGTAAGGAATGAAAAAAAAACACAAAGTAAATATCTGGATATTTTTTGAAAAATTTATATTCAGGATGCAAAATACTTCCTGAAACACCATGCACATATACTACACCAAGTTTGAAACATTAGGTGGAAGAACTACTTTACATCAAAAATATATATTAAAATAGTAATAGGTTCATAGGTGTGTACTAGGCCAACAGTCCTGGAGCCTTTACAAGCCTAGCCCATAGACATGCCCTAATAGTTTGTTCCAGTGATCAGATTTTGCTGATCCCTGGGCTTTGTCTTGGTTCCTGTTTTCTCCATTTTCCTTGTTTGGTCAAGGGGTAGTTTCTTTACTCACTAGTGGGAGTAGGGAGTACTGAGCTGCCTGTTTGTCCTCAGAGGAGTGGTTTAAAGCAGTAACTTGTAGTTTATTGGCCATTTTGGGTCATTTCCTGTCTTTTCCAGCCCCCTGCTATAAAGCACGCTTTGGCGCGAATTAGCGCGATTTAGCGCGATTTAGCACGGAGCTGCCACTGTTGCACACTAGGGCAGCGCCGGTTATGCAGGTTTAAACTATTCGGGCTACCTAAAGTACACTCTTCAAATTTTCCCTTAAAACTACCTTCCTCGAACTATACTACTGATCAAATCAGCGCATCCTATAACTAAAAAGATCATCTCTACTTGACTCCAAGTAGACTATTCTCTATCTGTTAAACCTAGCACTTGCTCCTACAGTACTTATTACCTTGATACGGCACTCTTGTCATAGATAGTACCCCAAAAAGGCAACCCCCCATTTCTCAGTCACCCATGTCCCCCGGAATCTTTTTTAAAGTTTTTTGTCTATCCTTCTAGCATGTCGAGGATCAGTTGCTAGTGTCCTCTCCTGCTCAGCTGGTGAACCTGGGAATATTGAGGCAATGTTACAATTGCCTCATGTACACAGACAACCCTCTCCTCCTCCCACAAAACACAAATACATGCGAGAGATGCAACTATATGGCCAAACTGGAGGCTGAGCTCTCTCAACATAGGACTGGCAAGACCAGTCAGGAGGAGAAGGTTACCACACACACTATAGACCCAGTCTCACATAGTACCATTACAACCTCAAATCATACACATAAACACACAAAGACATACTCGGAGGCTCTGATCAAAATCTACCAAAACAGCAGAGGCCACCAAAGCAGACACCCAAACAACCACCACCTCAGAACACAACACCTGCAACACATAGACCTCACAGTCAGAGTGTCAAACAGTCACAGCCCTTAAGGCCAAACACAATGCCAGACACACTAGTCATTGGTGACTCCATAGTCAGACACACTGGCGTCCCGCTCACCAGACTGAGTAAGGAGAAGGTCACAGTAAGCTGCCTGTTGGGCGCTAGAATCCGCCACATAACGCAAGCACTCAGGTCTCTCAACAGCAGGTACAAATATGACTCAGTCATTGTCCACGCTGGTGTAAACGACCTGAGACGTACCTCCTTGGACTACATGAAAAGAGACATTGAGGAGCTCTCTGATTATGTAGCCCAGGCAGGTATGACCCTGACCTTGAGCAGTATCCTACCTTCACCAAGAATGATGCCACAATACAGAGATAAGATGATCAGCTTTAACAATTGGCTTAAACACTGGTGTCATTCAAAGGGGATCCAGTATCTGTCTGCCTGGGATGACATGCTGGACAAGCCACGCTGCTTCGCAAGGGACGGCTTGCACCTGTCACCCTGGGATTCGGATATTGGCAAAGGCTCTTGCCACCCCATAGTGCCTTTTTAGGCAAGGCTCAAATTCTAAACCTACCACCCTAGAACACAAAAAGGAAAAAACTAAGGGTAATGCTGCTCAATGCCAGAAGTCTAAATCTCAAAATGCACGCACTCGAGGCCCTTCTCAGTATGGAGAACATCGATGTCTGTGCTGTGACAGAAACCTGGTTCAAGGCTCCTGAGAGCACCCCAGCGCTATCAGGTTTTACCTCATATCATGCGTTCCGGCCCCAAAATCCGGACAATACCAAGAAAGGAGGGTATCCATATTCATCAAGGACACCCACACCTCAAGACTGGTGGCAATGCACGATGCATCGGAGACCATCCAGGTGCAATTAACCGTAGGCAAGACTGCTCTGCAAATTGTAGCATGTTACAGGCCACCCTCACAAACTCAGGAACCTCACATGGCCTTCCTGAAAACACTAGAAGGGATAAATGTATCACCAAACACCATCATACTAGGTGACTTCAATTACCCTAATATAGACTGGGAACACTACTCAAGCCCAAACACCCTAGCCCAAAAGTTCCTGGAATTCATAAACTCAAATGCCATGGAACAACTAGTCACCATCCCCACAAGAGGAGATAACATACTTGATCTCATCATCACGAACATGGGAGCACAATGTTCAACACCGGAAGTATACCCCTCACTGGTGAGATCAGATCACAAACTAATCTCGCTGGAGGTCCTCATCCCACCCCACCTGAAATAAAAAGACCACAGTAAAGAACTTCTCAAAAGCCGACTTCACACTTCTAAAGACTAGTGTGGTCTCCTTTAAGGCCCCGAGGCGGAAAACAGTACTCAAGCCGCTGAATCACTTACAAATGCCTTCTACCAGCACCTGCAGGACTGCATGGATAAGGCAATCCCAAGCAAAACAAAGACTCTTTGTACCAAAGGCAAGCGTCCAGTCTGGTGGACCCCAGCCATAAACAAACTCTACAACAAAAGGAGGAAGCTACTACAAGATAGAGCAAAATCCTTAAAAGGTAAGACACCCTTGATCACTATAAGTAAAAACTAAGAGCTCTCATAAAATCATCCAAAGCAAATTTCGAGAGAAAAATAGCTAAAGACTCAAAAGACAATCATAAGGCCTTCTTTAGCTATGTTAGAAACCTAGGAGGAAACTCCCAGATATGCTCAGAACTAGTTCAAAATGATGTGAAGATTACTGATCCTACAGACATTGCCAACATACTGGCTGACAGGTTCAGTGCAAACTTCTCCCCTCCCCAAAAGGAGAGATATCTATACCAAGCGATTGCAGCCCCCAAACATCTCCAGCGCCCAAGTGAGAACTGCTCTCTCCAAAGCAAAAACACAGCATCCATGGGACCTGATGGTGTCCCCGGCTGTGTGCTCCATGAACTCAATGAGGAATTAAACCCACAGCTAGGACAGCTGTTTAATCAAAGTCTTACCTCTGGATACGCACCAGGGAGTGGCGCACTGCAACTGTGGTCCCACTTCACAAATGCGGTGCCTCCACCGACCCTGGAAATTACCGCCCATTAGCTTGACAAGCCTTATCTGCAAAGCCATGGAGAGGATCATAATGGACCTCATAAATAAAGACATAGGGAATTTGCAGACTTTGGATCCAACCCAGTTTGGCTTTGTCAAAGGCAGATCATGCCTTTTAAACTTGGTTGACTTTTGAAACAGTCACCAAAGCCATTGATGAGGAAAGGCAGTCCATACAGCCTACCTCGACCTGGCTAAGGCCTTCGATACAATACCCCACTCGGGTATCATTGAAAAACTCATCAGCTTAAATGTAAACCCATACATCACAAGATGGGTTGCAAACTGGCTGAGTGACAGAACCCACAGGGTCAGAGTTGCTGGCGCCATGTCAGACTCAAAGCCTGTCACAAGTGGTGTCCCACAGGGCTCAGTCCTGGGCCCACTCTTGTTTGGCATCTACTTTTCCGAAGTACAGGCAAACACGGGAGGGTTATGGCTGACAAAGTTTGCAGATGACTGCAAACTGGGTGCCATAGTCGAAAACACATCTGACACAGATATCCTTCAGAAGGGTCTCACAGAAACGGATAACTGGTGCCAGAGCCATGGCCTAAAGTTAAATGCCAAGAAATGCATAGTCATACCCTTCGGGAAAAACAAGGTTACCCCTAGCTACCATATAGGTGGCAATCCACTGAGCACAGAAGAAGTTATCAGGGACCTGGGGACCCAGGTTGATAGTAGTCTGTCATTCGACACCCATGTAGCTAAAGTAGTTAGGAAGACCTTCTACATTGCCCACCTTATCATGAAGGGATTCTCATCTAGATCAAGGGAGGTCATAGTCTCCCTTTACTCATCACTCATCAGACCAATGATTGAGTACAATGCCCCATTCGGAATGTATCTGACCCGACACTTGCAGCAGCTGGAGAGGCCACAAAAGTTCCTCACCAAAAGGATAAAGGGTCTCAAAAATCTGTCCTATGCTGCCCGACTGAAAGAACTCCAGCTCTATTCAGTCGCCTACCGCTTGCTCAGAGGTGACCTTTGCCTAACATACAAGGCCATGTCAAACCCAGATTTGATGAATATGCTTCACCTCAAAAAATCTAGATCCATCAGAGCCACAAGGGCAGGAGACTTAAACCTCGACACGGCTATTAATAGGACGTGCTGGAGGGATAGATTCATCACCCAAAGACTCCCTATGCTGTGGAACAAAATCCCGGTACATGTGAGGCAGAGCACCTCGCTGGCCTTGTTCAAGAGAAATCTTGACCAATGGATGGGAGATCGCAGATATACCCCAGGGATTACCTCAGTGTCACTGCTCGACAGAGGCACAGCAAAATAATGGGTATAGTTCCCCATACTAAAGGGGTGGCGTAAGCCACAAAACGATGGGCTAGGCTTGTAAATGCCCTCGGGCAGATAGCCTAGTATGAACCTATGAACCTATGAACCTATGAGCATCATGCCGTCGTTAGTTCCCAGTGCCTGTGTCAAGTAGAGTCACCAGAGTGATCCCCAGATTGAACTTTCTATTTCCCATCCACTCATCAAGATTTCTATGGAAAAGGGCCAGTGAGGTGCTCTGCTTGACATGTATGGGAAGTCTATTCCAAAGCATGGGTAGTCTCTGGATTATGAACCTGTCCCTCCAGCATGTTCTGTTGATTGTGGTAATTCGGTTCAGGTCCCTGGAGTAACTGCTAGGTAATGCTTGTGCAGGTGAAAAAGGTATAACATTGTGAAATGGGTACTAATGACATTGATAATTGTTAGGTAATTCTTGTGCAGATGAAAAAGGTTTGGCACTGGAGAATGGGTGCTAATGGCATTGATAACTGCTAGGTAATTCTTCTGCGGGTGAAACAGGTATGGCATTGTAGAATGGGTACTAATGACATTGAGAGCTGCTAGGTAATTACTGTGCAGGTGAAAAAGGTATGGCATTGCAGAATGGGTACTAATGACATTGATAACTCCTAGGTAATTATTGAGAAGGTGAAACAGGTATGGCATTGTAGAAGAGGTACTAATGACATTGATAATTGCTAGGTAACTCTTCTGCAGGTGAAACAAGTAAGGCATTGCAGAATGGGTATAATGACATTGATAACTCCTAGGTAATTCTTGAGAAGGTGAAACAGGCATGGCACTGCAGAAGGGGTAGTAATGACATTGAAAACTGCTAGGTAAGTCTTGTGCAGGTGAAACAGGTAAGGGATTGCAGAACGGGTACTAATGACATTGATAACTCCTAGGTAATTCTTGAGAAGGTGAAATAGGTATGGCATTGTAGAAGGGGTAGTAATGACATTGAAAACTGCCATGTAATTCTTGTGCAGGTGAAACCGGTATGGCATAGTAGAATGAGTATTAATGACATTGATAACTCCTAGGTAATTCTTGTGCAGGTGAAACAGGTATGGCATTGTAGAATGGGTTCTAATGACATTGATAACCCCTAGGTAATTCTTGAGTGGGTGAAACAGGTATGGCATTGCAGAATGGGTACTAATGACAATAAAAACTGCTAGGTAATTATTGTGCAAGTGAAACGGGTATAGCATAGTGGAATGGGTACTAATGACACTGATAACTGCTTGGTATTTCTTGTGCGGGTGAAACAGGAATGGCATTTTAGAATGGGTACCAATGACATTGATAACTGCTGGGTAATTCTTGTGTAGGTGAAACAGGTATGGCGTTGTAGAATGGGAACTAATGACATTGATAACTGCTAGGTAATTCTTGTGTAGGTGAAACAGGTATGGCATTGCAGAATGGGTACTAATGACATTGATAACTGCTAGGTAATTTTTGTGCAAGTAAAACTGGTATGGCATTGTAGAATGGGTGATAATGACATTGATAACTGCTAGGTAATTCTTGTGCAGGTGAAAAAGGTATGGCATTGTAGAATGGGTATTAATGTCATTGATATCTGCTGGGTAATACTTTTACAGGTGAAACAGGTATGGCATTGCAGAATGAGTACTAATGACATTGATAGCTGCTAGGTAATTATTGTGCAGGTGAAAAAGGTATGGCATTGCAGAATGGGTACTAAGGACACTGATAACTGCTAGGTAATTCTTGTCCTAGTGAAACAGGTATGGCACTGTAGAATGGGTACTAATGACATTGATAACTCCTAGGTAATTCTTGAGAAGGTGAAACAGGTATGGCATTGTAGAAGGGGTAGTAATGACATTGAATACTGCTGCATAATTCTTGTGCAGGTGAAACCGGTATGGTATAGTAGAATGGGTATTAATGACACTGATAACTCCTATCCTAGGTAATTCTTGTGCAGGTGAAACAGGGATGGCATTGTAGAATAGGTTCTAATGACATTGATAACTCCTAGGTAATTCTTGTGAGGGTGAAACAGGTATGGCATTGTAGAATGGGTACTAATCACATTGATAGCTGCTAGGTAATTACCGTGTAGATGAAAAAGTTACGGCATTGTAGAATGGGTACTAATGTTATTGATAACTGCTGGGTAATTCTTTTGCTTGTAAAACAGGTATGGCATTGCAGAATGGGTACTAATAACATTGATAACTCCTAGGTAATTCTTGAGAAGGTGAAACAGGTGTGGCATTGTAGAAGGTGTAGTAATGACATTGATAACTGCTAGGTAATTATTGTGCAGGTGAAACAGGTATGACATTGTAGAATGGGTACTAACAACATTAAAAACTGCTAGGTAATTCTTCCGCAAGTGAAACGGGTATGGCATTGTAGAATGGGTACTAATGACATTGATAACTGCTAAGTAATTCTTGTGCAGATGAAAAAGGTATGGCATTGTAGAATGGGTACTAATTACATCGATACCTGCTAGGTAATTCTTGTGCAGGTGAAACAGGTATGGCATTGGTGAATGGGTACTAATGACATTGATAAATGCTAGGTAATTCTTGTGCAGGTGAAACAGGTGTGGCATTGTAGAATGGGTACTAATGATATTGATAACTCCTAGGTAATTCTTGAGAAGGTGAAACAGGTATGGCATTGTAGAAGGGGTAGTAATGACATTGATAACTGCTAGGTAATTCTTGAGAAGGTGAAACAGGTATGGCATTGTAGAATGGGTACTAATGACACTGATAACTGCTACGTAATTGTTGTGCAGGTGAAACTGGTATGGTAAAGTAGAATGGGTATTAATAACATTGATAACTCCTAGGTAATTCTTGTGCAGGTGAAACAAGTACTGCATTGTAGAATGGCTACTAATGACACTGATAACTGCTTGGTAATTCTTGTGTGGGTGAAACAGGCATGGCATTGTAGAATGGGTACTAATGACATTGATAGCTGCTAGGTAATTACTGTGCAGCTGAAAAAGTTATGGCATTGTAGAATGGGTACTAATGTTATTGATAAATGCTGGGTAACTCTTTTGCAGGTGAAACAGGTATGGCATAGCAGAATGGGTACTAATGACATTGATAACTCCTAGGTAATTCTTGAGAAGGTGAAACAGATATGGCATTGTATAAGGGGTAGTAATGACATTGATAACTGCTAGGTAATTAATGTGCAGGTGAAACAGGTAAGGCATTGCAGAATGGGTACTAATGACATTGATAATTCCTAGGTAATTATTGAGAAGGTGAAACAGGTGTGGCATTGTAGAAGGTATAGTAATGACATTGATAACTGCTAGGTAATTATTGTGCAGGTGAAACAGGTATGATAATGTAGAATGGGTACTAATGACATTGATAACTGCTAGGTAATTCTTGTGCGGGTGAAACAGGTATGGCATTGTAGAATGGGTACTAATGACATTGTTAACTGCTAGGTAATTCTTGTGCAGGTGAAAAAGGTACGACATTATAGAATGGGTACAAATGACATTGATAGCTCCTAGGTAATTCTTGTGCAGGTGAAACAGGTATGGATTGTAGAATGGGTACTAATGACATTGAAAACTGCTAGGTATTTCTTGTGCAGTTGAAACATGTATGGCATTCTAGAATGGGTACTAATGATATTGATAACCGCTAGGTAATTCTTTTACAGGTGAAAACGGCATGGCATTGTAGAATGGGTACTAATCACATTGATAGCTGCTAGGTAATTCTTATGCAGGTGAAACAGGTATGGTATTGTAGAATGGGTAGTAATGACACTGATAACTGCTGGGTAATTCTTGTGCACGTGAAACAGGTATGGCATTGTACACTGTGTACTAATGACATTGATAACTGCTAGGTAGTTATTGTGCAGGTGAAACAGGTATGGCATTGTAGAATGGGTACTAATGACATTGATAACTGCTAGGTAATTCTTGTGCAGGTGAAACAGGTATGGCATTGTAGAATGGGTACTAATAACATTGATAACTGCTAGGTAATTCGTGTGCGGGTAAAACAGGTATGGTATTGTAGAATGGGTACTAATGACATTGATAACTCCTAGGTAATTCTTGTGCGGGTGAAAAAGGTATGTCATCTTTAAATGGGTACTGATGATATTGATAACTTCAAGGTAATTGTTGTGTGGGTGAAACAGGTATGGCATTGTAGGATGGGTACTAATGACATTGATAACTGCTAGGTAGTTCTTGTGCGGGTGAAAAAGGTATGACATCTTTGAATGGGTACTAATGATATTGATAACTTCAAGGTAATTGTTGTGTGGGTGTAGCAGGTATGGCATTGTAGGATGGCTACTAATGATCTTGATAATGGCTACTTAATTCTTGTGCAGGTGAAACAGGTATGGCATTGTTGAATGGGTAGTAATGACAGTAGATCCTGGAACTTTCTTCCAGATAATATTACCTTACTTTCCACCTTAGGTCAATTTAAACTAGACTCAAACAACATTTGTCACTTAACTGGCTAGGTCACTGTATCAAGCCTGGCAAACTCTCTCTAGAATGTGTAAAAGTCTGTTAACCAGTTTACTGTGTAATTTAATTTAATCCTGACTAACGCTCGGGATTAACTCTAACCTGTGAAACTTATTTAAGTTGCTTACTTATGTCATCTCTGGAAATAGTCTGTTTGTAATATGTAATGCTGATATTATGTAATGCTATATCTACTTACCCTTGGAGCTTTTCTACCCAGGCCTCTGCTGAAAATGGAAATGCATCCAGTCAGACTATCCCAGTCAACAAATGTAAAAAAAATAAATAAATGAATAAAATAATGACATTGCTAACTGCTAGGTAACATTTGTGCTGGTGAAACAGATATGGCACTGCACAATGGGTACTAATGATATTGATAATTGCTAGTAACTCTTGTGCAGGTGAAACAGGTATGGCATTGTAGAATGGGTACTAATGACATTGCTAACTGCTAGGTAACTCTTGTGCAGGCGAAACAGGTATAGCATTGTACAATGTGTACTAAAGACCTTGATAACTGCTAGATAATTCTTGTGCAGGTGAAACAGGTATGGCATTGTAGAATGGGTACTAATGACATTGCTAACTGCTAGGTAACTCTTGTGCAGGTGAAACAGGTATGGCACTGTAAAATGGGTACTAATGACATTGATAACTGCTAGTAATTCTTGTGCAGGTGAAACAGGTATGGCATTGTAGAATGGGTACTAATGATATTACTAACGCCTATGTAACTCTTATGTAGGTGAAATAGGTATGGCACTGTACAATGGTACTAATGACATTGCTAACTGCTAGTAATTCTTGTGCAGGTGAAACAGGTATGGCATTGTAGAATGGGTACTAATGACATTGCTAACTTCTAGGTAACTCTTGTGCAGGTGAAACATGTATGGCACTGTACAACGGGTGCTAATGACATTGCTAACTGCTAGTAATTCTTGTGCAGGTGAAAATGCTATGGCATTGTAGAAGGGGTAATAATCTCATTGATAACGGCTAGGTAATTCTTGTGCAGGTGAAACAGGTATGGCATTGTAGAATGGGTGATAATGACATTGATAACTGCTAGGTAATTCTTGTGCAGGTGAAAAAGGTATGGCATTGTAGAATGGGTATTAATGTCATTGATAACTGCTGGGTAATACTTTTACAGGTGAAACAGGTATGGCATTGTAGAATGAGTACTAATGACATTGATAGCTGCTAGGTAATTATTGTGCAGGTGAAACAGGTATGGCATTGCAGAATGGGTACTAATGACACTGATATCTCCTAGGTAATTCTTGAGAAGGTCAAAAAGGTATGGCATTGAAGAAGGGGTAATAGTGACATTGATAACTGCTAGGCAAGTCTTGTCCTAGTGAAACAGGTATGGCACTGTAGAATGGGTACTAATGATATTGATAACTCCTATGTAATTCTTGAGAAGGTGAAACAGGTATGGCATTGTGGAAGGGGTAGTAATGACATTGAATACTGCTACGTAATTCTTGTGCAGGTGAAACCGGTATGGTATAGTAGAATGGGTATTAATGACATTGATAACTCGTATCCTAGGTAATTCTTGTGAGGGTGAAACAGGTATGGCATTGTAGAATGGGTACTAATCACATTGATAGCTGCTAGGTAATTACCGTGTAGATGAAAAAGTTACGGCATTGTAGAATGGGTACTAATGTTATTGATAACTGCTGGGTAATTCTTTTGCTGGTGAAACAGGTATGGCATTGCAGAATGGGTACTAATGACATTGATAACTCCTAGGTAAATCTTGAAAAGGTGAAACAGGTATGGCATTGTAGAAGGAGTACTAATGACATTGATAACTGCTAGGTAATTGTTGTGCAGGTGAAACAGGTAAGGCATTGCAGAATGGGTACTAATTACATTGATAATTCCTAGGTAATTCTTGAGAGGGTGAAACAGGTGTGGCATTGTAGAAGATGTAGTAATGACATTGATAACTGCTAGGTAATTATTGTGCAGGTGAAACAGGTATGGCATTGTAGAATGGGTACTAATGACATTGATAACTGCTAGGTAATTCTTCTGCGGGTGAAACAAGTGTGGCATTGTAGAATGGGTACTAATGACATTAAAAACTGCTAGGTAATTCTTCCGCAAGTGAAACGGGTATGGCATTGTAGAATGGGTACTAATGACATTGATAACTGCTAAGTAATTCTTGTGCAGATGAAAAAGGTATGGCATTGTAGAATGGGTACTAAATACATCGATACCTGCTAGGTAATTCTTGTGCAGGTGAAACAGGTATGGCATTGTAGAATGGGTACTAATGACATTGAAAACTGCTAGGTAATTCTTGTGCAGGTGAAACAGGTATGGCATTGTAGAATGGGTACTAATGGTATTGATAACTCCTAGGTAATTCTTGAGAAGGTGAAACAGGTATGGCATTGTAGAAGAGGTAGTAATGACATTTATAACTGCTAGGTAATTCTCGAGAAGGTGAAACAGGTATGGCATTGTAGAAGGGGTAGTAATGACACTGATAACTGCTACGTAATTGTTGTGCAGGTGAAACTGGTATGGTAAAGTAGAATGGGTATTAATGACATTGATAACTCCTAGGTAATTATTGTGCAGGTGAAACAGGTACGGCATTGTAGAATGGGTACTAATGACATTGATAACTGCTAGGTAATTCTTGTGTGGGTGAAACAGGCATGGCATTGTAGAATGGGTACTAATAACATTGATAGCTGCTAGGTAATTACTGTGCAGCTGAAAAAGTTACGGCATTGTAGAATGGGTACTAATGTTATTGATAAATGCTGGGTAACTCTTTTGCAGGTGAAACAGGTATGGCATAGCAGAATGGATACTAATGACATTGATAACTCCTAGGTAATTCTTGAGAAGGTGAAACAGATATGGCATTGTATAAGTGGTACTAATGACATTGGTAACTGCTAGGTAATTAATGTGCAGGTGAAACAGGTAAGGCATTGCAGAATGGGTACTAATGACATTGATAATTCCTAGGTAATTATTGAGAAGGTGAAACAGGTGTGGCATTGTAGAAGGTGTAGTAATGACATTGATAACTGCTAGGTAATTATTGTGCAGGTGAAACAGGTATGACAATGTAGAATGGGTACTAATGACATTGATAACTGCTAGGTAATTCTTGTGTGGGTGAAACAGGTATGGCATTGTAGAATGGGTACTAATGACATTGATAACTGCTAGGTAATTCTTGTACAGGTGAAAAAGGTACGACATTGTAGAATGGGTACTAATGACATTGATAGCTCCTAGGTAATTCTTGTGCAGGTGAAACAGGTATGGATTGTAGAATGGATAGTAATGACATTGAAAACTGCTAGGTATTTCTTGTGCAGTTGAAACATGTATGGCATTCTAGAATGGGTACGAATGACATTGATAACCGCTAGGTAATTCTTTTACAGGTGAAAAGGGCATGGTATTGTAGAATGGGTACTAATGACATTGATAACTGCTAGGTAATTCTTGTGCAGGTGAAACAGGTATGGTATTGTAGAATGGGTAGTAATGACACTGATAACTGCTTTGTAATTGTTGTGCACGTGAAACAGGTATGGCATTGTACACTGTGTAGTAATGACATTGATAACTGCTAGGTAATTATTTTGCAGGTGAAACAGGTATGGCATTGTAGAATGGGTACTAATGACATTGATAACTGCTAGGTAATTCTTGTGCAGGTGAAACAGGTATGGCATTGTAGAATGGGTACTAATAACATTGATAACTGCTAGGTAATTCATGTGCGGGTAAAACAGGTATGGTATTGTAGAATGGGTACAAATGACATTGATAACTCCTAGGTAATTCTTGTGCTGGTGAAAAAGGTATGTCATCTTTGAATGGGTACTAATGATATTGATAACTTCAAGGTAATTGTTGTGTGGGTGAAAGAGGTATGGCATTGTAGGATGGGTACTAATGACATTGATAACTGCTAGGTAGTTCTTGTGCGGGTGAAAAAGGTATGGCATCTTTGAATGGGTACTAATGATATTGATAACTTCAAGATAGTTGTTGTGTGGGTGAAGCAGGTATGGCATTGTAGGATGGGTACAGCTGATCTTGATAATGGCTACTTAATTCTTTTGCAGGTGAAACAGGTATGGCATTGTTGAATGGGTACTAATGACATTAGATCCTGGAACTTTCTTCCGGATAATATTACCTTACTTTCCACCTTAGGTCAATTTAAACTAGACTCAAACAACATTTGTCACTTAACTGGCTAGGTCACTGTATCAAGCCTGGCAAACTCTCTCTAGAATGTGTAAAAATCTGTTAACCAGTTTACTGTGTAATTTAATTTAGTCCTGACTGAAGCTCGGGATTAACTAACCTATGAAACTTATTTAATTTGCTTACTTATGTCATCTCTGGAAATAGTCTGTTTGTAATATGTAATGCTGATATTATGTAATGCTATATCTAGTTACCCTTGGAGCTTTTCTCCCCAGGCCTCCACTGAAAATGGACATGCATCCAGTCAGACTATCCCAGTCAACAAATGTAAAAAAAAATAAATAAATGAATAAAATAATGACATTGCTAACTGCTAGGTAACATTTGTGCTGGTGAAACAGATATGGCACTGCACAGTGGGTACTAATGATATTGATAATTGCTAGTAACTCTTGTGCAGGTGAAATAGGTATGGCATTGTAGAATGGGTACTAATGACATTGCTAATTGCTAGGTAACTCTTGTGCAGGCAAAACAGGTATAGCATTGTACAATGGGTACTAATGACCTTGATAACTGCTAGATAATTCTTGTGCAGGTGAAACAGGTATGGCATTGTAGAATGGGTACTAATGACATTGCTAACTGCTAGGTAACTCTTGTGCAGGTGAAACAGGTATGGCACTGTAAAATGGGTACTAATGACATTGATAACTGCTAGTAATTCTTGTGCAGGTGAAACAGATACAGCATTGCAGAATGGGTACTAATGACACTGATAACTGCTAGGTAATTGTTGTGCAGGTGAAACAGGAATGGCATTTTAGAATGGGTACTAATGACATTAATAACTGCTAGGTAATTCTTATGCAGGTTAAACAGGTATGGCATTTTAGAATGGGTACTAATGACATTGATAACTGCTAGGTAATTCTTGTGCAGGTGGAACAGGTTTGGATGGCATTGTAGAATGGGTACTAATGGCATTGATAGCTGCTAGGTAAATACTGTGCAGCTGAAAAAGTTACGGCATTGTAGAATGGGTACTAATGTTATTGATATATGCTGGGTAATTCTTTTGTAGGTGAAACAGGTATGGCATAGCAGAATGGGTACTAATGACATTGATAACTCCTAGGTAATTCTTGAGAAGGTGAAACAGATATGGCATTGTATAAGGGGTACTAATGACATTGATAACTGCTAGGTAATTATTGTGCAGGTGAAACAGGTAAGGCATTGCAGAATGGGTACTAATGACATTGATAATTCCTAGGTAATTCTTGAGAAAGTGAAACAGGTGTGGCATTGTAGAAGGTGTAGTAATGACATTGATAACTGCTAGGTAATTATTGTGCAGGTGAAACAGGTATGACATTGTAGAATGGGTACTAATGATATTGATAACAGCTGGGTAATTCTTGTGCAGGTGAAACAGGTATGGCATTGTAGAATGGGTACTAATGACATTGATAACTGCTATGTAATTCTTGTGCGGGTGAAACAGGTATGACATTGTAGAATGGGTACTAATGACATTAAAAACTGCTGGGTAATTCTTCCACAAGTGAAACGGGTATGGCATTGTAGAATGGATACTAATGACATTGATAACTGCTAAGTAATACTTGTGCAGATGAAAAAGGTATGGCATTGTAGAATGGGTACTAATGACATTGATAACTGCTAGGTAATTCTTGTGCAGGAGAAATAGCTATGGCATTGTGGAATGGGTAATAATCTCATTAATAACTGCTATGTGATTCTTGTGCGGGTGAAACAGGTATGGCATTGTAGAATGGGTACTAATGACATTGATAACTGCTAGGTAATTCTTGTGCAGGTGAAAAAGGTACGGCATTGTGGAATGGGTACTAATGTCATTAATAACTGTTGGGTAATTCTTTGCAGGTGAAACAGGTATGGCATTGTAGAATGGGTACTAATGACATTGATAACTGCTAGGTAATTCTTGTGCAGGTGAAACAGGTATGGCATTGCAGAATGGGTACTAATGACACTGATAACTCCTAGGTAATTCTTGAGAAGGTGAAAAAGTTATGGCATTGAAGAAGGGGTAGTAATGACATTGAAAACTGCTAGGTAATTCTTGTGCAGGTGGAACAGGTATGGCTTTCCAGAATGGGTACTAATGACATTGATAACTCCTAGGTAATTCTTGAGAAGGTGAAACAGGTATGGCATTGTTGAAGGGGTAGTAATGACATTGACAACTGCTAGGTAATTCTTGTGCAGGTGAAACAGGTATGGCATTGTAGAATGGGTACTAATGATATTGATAACTCCTAGGTAATTCCTGAGAAGGTGAAACAGGTATGACATTGTAGAAGGGATAGTAATGACATTGATAACTGCTAGGTAATTCTTCTGCAGGTGAAACAGGTATGGCATTGTAGAATGGGTGCTAATGGTATTGCTAACTCCTACGTAACTCTTGTGCAGGTGAAACAGGTATGGCACTGTACAATGGCACTAATGATATTGCTAACTGCTAGTAATTCTTGTGCAGGTGAAACAGGTATGGCATTGTAGAATGGGTACTAATGACATTGCTAACTTCTAGGTAACTCTTATGCTGGTGCAACATGTATGGCACTGTACAACGGATACTAATGATATTGATAACTGCTAGTAATTCTTATGCAGGTGAAACAGGTATGGAATTGCACAATGGGTAATAATCACATTGATAACTGCTAAATAATTTTTCTTCAGATGAAACAGGTATGGCATCGTAGAAGCGTACTAATGACATTGATAACTGCAAGGTAATTCTTGTGCAGGTGAAACAGATACAGCATTGCAGAATGGGTGCTAATGACACTTATAACTGCTAGGTAATTGTTGTGCAGGTGAAACAGGAATGGCATTTTAGAATGGGTACTAATGACATTAATAACTGCTAGGTAATTCTTATGCAGGTGAAACAGGTATGGCATTTTAGAATGGGTACTAATGACATTGATAACTGCTAGGTAATTCTTGTGCAGGTGAAACAGGTATGAATGGCATTGTAGAATGGGTACTAATGACATTGATAGCTGCTAGGTAATTACTGTGCAGGTGAAAAAGTTACGGCATTGTAGAATGGGTACTAATGTTATTGATAAATGCTGGGTAATTATTTTGCAGGTGAAACAGGCATGGCATAGCAGAATGGGTAATAATGACATTAATAACTCCTAGGTAATTCATGAGAAGGGGAAACAGGTATGGCATTGTATAAGGGGAACTAATGGCATTGATAACTGCTAGGTAATTATTGTGCAGGTGAAACAGGTAAGGCATTGCAGAATGGGTATTAATGACATTGATAATTCCTAGGTAATTCTTGAGAAGGTGAAACAGGTGTTGCATTGTAGAAGGTGTAGTAATGACATTGATAACTGCTAGGTAATTATTGTGCAGGTGAAACAGGTATGACATTGTAGAATGGGTACTAATGATATTGATAACAGCTGGGTAATTCTTGTGCAGGTGAAACAGGTATGGCATTGTAGAATGGGTACTAATGACACTGATAACTGCTAGGTAATTCTTGTGCGGGTGAAACAGGTATGACATTGTAGAATGGGTACTAACAACATTAAAAACTGCTAGGTAATTCTTCCGCAAGTGAAACGGGTATGGCATTGTAGAATGGGTACTAATGACATTGATAACTGCTAGGTACTTCTTGTGCAGGTGAAACAGGTATGGCATTGCAGAATTGGTACTAATGACATTGATAACTGCTAGGTAATTCTTGTGCAAGTGAAACAGGTATGGCATTGTAGAAAGGGTACTAATGGTATTGATACCTGCTAAGTAATTATTGTGCAGGAGAAATAGCTATGGCATTGTAGAATGGGTAATAATCTCATTAGTGACTGCAACGTGATTCTTGTGCGGGTGAAACAGGTATGGCATTCTAGAATGGGTACTAATGACACTGATACCTCCTAGGTAATTCTTGAGAAGGTGAAAAAGGTATGGTATTGAAGAAGGGGTACTAATGACATTGAAAACTACTAGGTAATTCTTGTGCAGGTGAAACAGGTATGGCTTTCCAGAATGGGTTCTAATGACATTGGTAACCCCTAGGTAATTCTTGAGAAGGTGAAACAGGTATGGCATTGCAAAATGGGTACTAATGACACTGATACCTCCTAGGTAATTCTTGAGAAGGTGAAAAAGGTATGGCATTGAAGAAGGGGTACTAATGACATTGCAAAACTACTAGGTAATTCTTGTGCAGGTGAAACAGGTATGGCTTTCCAGAATGGGTTCTAATGACATTGATAACCCCTAGGTAATTCTTGAGAAGGTGAAACAGGTATGGCATTGTAGAAGGGGTAGTAATGACATTGATAACTGCTACATAATTCTTGAGCAGGTGAAACCGGTATGGTATAGTAGAATGGGTATTAATGGCATTGATAACTCCTAGGTAATTCTTGTGCAGGTGAAACAGGTATGACATTGCAGAATTGGTACTAATGACATTGATAACTGCTAGGTAATTCTTGTGCAAGTGAAACAGGTATGGCATTGTAGAAAGGGTACTAATGGCATTGATACCTGCTAGGCAATTCTTGTGCAGGAGAAATAGCTATGGCATTGTAGAATGGGTAATAATCTCATTAATGACTGCTACGTGATTGTTGTGCGGGTGAAACAGGTATGGCATTGTAGAATGGTTACTAATGACATTGATAACTGCTAGGTAATTCTTGTGCAGGTGAAAAAGGTATGGCATTGTAGAATGGATACTAATGTCATTGATAACTGTTGGGTAATTCTTTGCAGGTGAAACAGGTATGGCATTGTAGAATGGGTACTAATGACATTGATAACTGCTAGGTAATTCTTGTTCAGATGAAACAGGTATGGCATTGCAGAATGGGTACTAATGACACTGATAACTCCTAGGTAATTCTTGAGAAGGTGAAAAAGGTATGGCATTAAAGAAGGGGTACTAATGACATTGAAAACTACTAGGTAATTCTTGTGCAGGTGAAACAGGTATGGCTTTCCAGAATGGGTTCTAATGACATTTATAACTCCTAGGTAATTCTTGAGAAGGTGAAACAGGTATGGCATTATAGAAGGGGTAGTAATGATATTGATAACTGCTACGTAATTCTTGTGCAGGTGAAACTGGTATGGTATAGTAGAATGGGTATTAATGACATTGATAACTCCTAGGTAATTCTTGCGCAGGTGAAACAGGTATGGCATTGTAAAATGTGTACTAATGACATTGATAACTGCTAGGTAATTCTTGTGTGGGTGAAACAGGTATGGCATTGTAGAATGCATACTAATGACATTGATAGCTGCTAGGTCATTACTGTGCAGGTGACAAAGGTACGGCATGGTAGAATGGGTACTAATGTTATTGATAACTTCTGGGTAATTCTTTTGCAGGTGAAACAGGTACGGCATTGCAGAATGGGTACTAATGACATTGATAACTCCTAGGTAATTCTCGAGAAGGTAAAAGAGGTAAGGCATTGCAGAATGGGTACTAATGACATTGATAACTCCTAGGTAATTCTTGAGAAGGTGAAACAGGTATGGCATTGTAGAAGAGGTAGTAATGACATTTATAACTGCTAGGTAATTATTGTGCAGGTGTAACAGGTATGACATTGTAGAATGGGTACTAATGATATTGATAACAGCTGGGTAATTCTTGTGCAGGTGAAACAGGTATGGCATTGTAGAATGGGTACTAATGACATAGATAACTGCTAGGTAATTCTTGTGCGGGTGAAACAGGTTTGGCATTGTAGAATGGTACTAATGACATTAAAAACTTCTAGGTAATTCTTCTGCAAGTGAAACGGGTATGGCATTGTAGAATGGGTACTAATGACACTGATAACTGCTAGGTAATTCTTGTGCAGGTGAAACAGGTATGGCCGGGAAGAATGGGAACTAATGACATTGATAACTGCTAGGTAATTCTTTTACAGGTGAAACAGGTATGGCATTGTTGAATGGGTACTAATGACATTGATAACTGCTAAGTAATTCTTGTGCAGGTGAAAAAGGTATGGCATTGTAGAATGGGTACTAATGGCATTGATAACTGCTAGGTAATTCTTGAGCAGGTGAAACAGCTATGGCATTGTAGAATGGGTAATAATCTCATTGATAACTGCTAGGAAATTCTTTTGCAGGTGAAACAGGTATAGCATTGTAGAATGCGTACAAATGACATTGATAACTGCTAGGTAATTCTTGTCCAGGTGAAACACGTATGGCATTGCAGAATGGGTACTAATGACACTGCTAACTCCTAGCTAATTCTTCAGAAGGTGAAACAGGTATGGCATTGAAGAAGGGGTACTAATGACATTGATAACTGCTAGGTAATTCTTGTGCAGGTGAAACAGGTATGGCATTGCAGAATGGGTACTAATGACATTGATAACTCCTAGGTAATTCTTGAGAAGGTGAAACAGGTATGGCATTGCAGAAGGGGTACTAATGACATTGATAACTGCTAGGTAATTCTTGTGCAGGAGAAACACGTATGGCATTGCAGAATGGGTTCTGATGACATTGATAACTCCTAGGTAATTCTTGAGAAGGTGAAACAGGTATGGCATTGTAGAAGGTGTAGTAATGACATTGATAACTGCTAGGTAATTCTTGTGCAGGAATAACAGGTATGGCATTGTAGAATGGGTACTAATGACACTGATAACTGCTAGGTAATTCTTGTGCAGGGGAAACCGGTATGGTAAAGTAGAATGGGTATTAATGACATTGATAACTCCTAGGTAATTTTTGTGCTGGTGAAACAGGTATGGCATTGTAGAATGGGTACTAATGAAAATGATAACTGCTAGGTAATTCTTGTGTGGGTGAAACAGGTATGGCATTGTAGAATGGGCACTAATGGCATTGATAGCTGCTAGGTAATCACTGTGCAAGTGAAAAAGTTACGGCATTGTAGAATGGGTACAAATGACATTGATAACTGCTAGGTAATTCTTGAGAAGGTGAAACAGGTAAGGCATTGCAGAATGGGTACTAATGATATTGATAATTCCTAGGTAATTCTTGAGAAGGTGAAACAGGTGTGGCATTGTAGAAGGTGTAGTAATGACATTGATAACTGCTAGGTAATTATTGTGCAGGTGAAACAGGTATGACATTTTAGAATAGGTACTAATGATATTTATAACAGCTGGGTAATTCTTCTGCAGGTGAACCAGGTATGGCATTGTAGAATGGGTACTAATGACATTGGTAACTGCTAGGTAATTCTTGTGCGGGTGAAACAGGCATGACATTGTAGAATGGGTACTAATGACATTAAAAACTGCTAGGTAATTCTTCCACAAGTGAAATGGGTATGGCTTTGTAGAATGGGTACTAATGACATTGATAACTGCTAAGTAATTCTTGTGCAGATGAAAAAGGTATGGCATTGTAGAATGGGTACTTATTACATCGATAACTGCTGGGAAATTCTTGTGCAGGTGAAACAGGTATGGCATTGTAGAATGGGTACTAATGACATTGATAACTGCTAGGTAATTCTTCTGCATATCTGTGAAACAGATATGGCATTGCAGAATTGGTACTAATGACATTGATAACTGCTAGGTAATTCTTGTGCAAGTTAAACAGGTATGGCATTGTAGAATGGGTACTAATGGCATTGATAACTGCTAGGTAATTCTTGTGCAGGAGAAATAGCTATGGCATTGTAGAATGGTTAATAATCTCATTAATAACTGCTACGTGATTCTTGTGCAGGTGAAACAGGTATGGCATTGTAGAATGGGTACTAATGACATTGATAACTGCTAGGTAATTCTTGTGCAGGTGAAAAAGATACGGCATTGTAGAATGGGTACTAATGACATTGATAACTTCTAGGTAATTCTTGTGCAGTTGAAACATGTATGGCGTTCCAGAATGGGTACTAATGACATTGATAACCGCTAGGTAATTCTTTTATAGGTGAAAAGGGCATGGTATTGTAGAATGGGTACTAATGACATTAATAAGTGATAGGTAATTCTTGTGCAGGTGAAACAGGTATGGCATTGTAGAATGGGTAGTAATGACTCTGATAACTGCTGGGTAACTCTTGTGCATGTGAAACAGGTATGGCATTGTACACTGTGTACTAATGACATTGATAACTGCTAGGTAATTATTGTGCAGGTGAAACAGGTATGGCATTGTAGAATGGGTACTAATAACATTGATAACTGCTAGGTAATTCATGTGCGGGTAAAACAGGTATGGTATTGTAGAATGGGTACTAATGACATTGATAACTCCTAGGTAATTCTTGTGCGGGTGAAAAAGGTATGTCATCTTTGAAGGGGTACTAATGATATTGATAACTTCAAGGTAATTGTTGTGTGGGTGAAACAGATATGGCATTGTAGGATGGGTACTAATAAAGTTGATAATGGCTACTTAATTCTTGTGCAGGTGAAAAAGGTATGGCATTGTTGAATGGGTACTAATGACAGTAGATCCTGGAACTTTCTTCCAGATAATATTACCTTACTTTCCACCTTAGGTCAATTTAAACTAGACTCAAACAACATTTGTCACTTAACTGGCTAGGTCACTGTATCAAGCCTGGCAAACTCTCTCTAGAATGTGTAAAAATATGTTAACCAGTTTACTGTGTAATTTAATTTAATCCTGACTGACGCTCAGGATTAACTCTAACCTGTGAAACTTTTTTAAGTTGCTTACTTATGTAATCTCTGGAAATAGTCTGTTTGTAATATGTAATGCTAATATTATATAATGCTATATCTGCTTACTCTTGGAGCTTTTCTCCCCAGGCCTCCGCTGAAAATGGACATGCATCCAGCCAGACTATCCCGGACAACAAATGTAAAATAAATAAATAAATGAATAAAATAAAGACATTGCTAACTGCTAGGTAACATTTGTGCTGGTGAAACAGATATGGCACTGCACAATGGGTACTAATGATATTGATAATTGCTAGTAATTCTTGTGCAGGTGAAACAGGTATGGCATTGTAGAAAGGGTACTAATGACATTGCTAACTGCTAGGTAACTCTTGTGCAGGCGAAACAGGTATGGCATTGTACAATGGGTACTAATGACCTTGATAACTGCTAGATAATTCTTGTGCAGGTGAAACAGGTATGGCATTGTAGAATGGGTACTAATGGCATTGCTAACTCTTATGTAACTCTTGTGCAGGTGAAACAGGTATGGCACTGTACAATGGTACTAATCACATTGCTAACTGCTAGTAATTCTTGTGCAGGTGAAACAGGTATGGCATTGTAGAATGGGTACTAATGACATTGCTAACTTATAGGTAACTCTTGTGCAGGTGAAACATGTATGGCACTGTACAACGGGTACTAATGACATTGATAACTGCTAGTAATTCTTATGCAGGTGAAACAGGTATGGAATTGCAGAATGGGTAATAATCACATTGATATCTGCTAGATAATTTTTCTTCAGGTGAAACAGGTATGGCATGGTAGAAGCGTACTAATGACATTGATAACTGCAAGGTAATTCTTGTGCAGGTGAAACAGATACAGCATTGTAGAATGGGTACTAATGACACTGATAACTGCTAGGTAATTCTTGTGCAGGTGAAACAGGAATGGCATTGTAGAATGGGTACTAATGACACTGATAATTGCTAGGTAATTCTTGTGCGAGTAAAACAGTTATGGCATTCTAGAATTGGTACTAATGACATTGATAACTGTTAGGTAATGCTTGTGCCGGTGAAATAGGCATGGCATTGTAGAATGGATACTAATGACATTGATAACTGCTAGGTAATTCTTGTGAGGGTGAACGAAGTATGGCATTGTAGAATGGGTACAAATGACATTAATAACCAGTAGGTAATTCTTCTGCGTGTCAAACAGGTAGGCATTATAGAATGGGTACGAATGACATTGATAACTGCTAGGTAATTCTTGTGCAGGTGAAACTGGTATGGCATTGTAGAATGGGTACTATTGACATTGATAACTACTAGGGAATTCTTGTGTGGGTGAAACAGGTATGACATTGCAGAATGGGTACTAATGACCTTGATAACTGCAAGAGAGTTCTTCTGCGGGTAAAACAGGTATTGCATTGTAGAATAGGTACTAAAGACCTTGATAACTGCTGGGTAATTCTTGAGCAGTTGAAACAGATATGTCATTGTAAAATGGCTATGAATGTTATTGATAACTCCTAGGTAGTTCTTGTGAAGGTGAAACAGGTATGGCATTATAGATTGGGTACTAATGACATTGATACCTGCTAGGTAATTCTTGTGCAGGTGAAACAGGTATGGCATTGTAGAATGGGTACTAATGACATTGATAACTGCTAGGTAATTCTTGTGCAAGTGAAACAGGTATGGCATTGTAGAATGGGTACTAATGACATTAATAACTGCTTGGTAATTCTTGTGCAGGTGAAACAGGTATTGCATTGCAGAAGTTGTACTAATGACATTGATAACTGCTAGGTAATTCTTGTGCAGCTGAACCAGGTATGGCATTGTAGAATGGGTACTAATGACATTCATATCTGCTAGGTATTTCTTGTGCAGGTGAAACAGGTATGATATTGTAGAATGGGTACTAATGACATTGATAACTGCTAGGTATTTGTTGCGCAGGTGAAACAGGTATGGTATTGTAAAATAGGTACTAATGTCATTGATAACTGCTAGGTAATTTTTTTGCATTTGAAACAGGTATGGCATTGTAGAATGGGTACCAATGACATTGATAACTGCTATGTAATTCTTGTGCAAGTGAAACAGGTATGACATTGTATAATGGGTACTAATGATATTGATAACTCCTAGATATTTCTTGTGCAGGTGAAACAGGTATGGCATTGCAGAATGGGTGCTAATGACATTGATAATGCTAAATAATTCTTCTGCAGGTGAAACAGGTATGGCATTGTAGAATGGGTACTAGAATCATTAATAACTGCTAGGTAATTCTTCTGCAGGTGAAAACAGTATGGCATTGTAGAAGGGTAGTAATGACATTGACAACTGCTAGGTAATTCTTTTGCAGGTGAAACAGGTACGGCATTGTAGAATGGGTACTAATGACATTGATAACTATTAGGTAATTCTTGGGCAGGTGAACAGGTATGGCATTGCAGAATGTGTACTAACATCATTTGTAACTGCTAGGTAATTCTTCTGAAAGTGAAACAGGTTTGGCATTGTAGAATGGGTACTAATGACACTGATAACTGCTAAGTTATTCTTGTGCAGGTGAAACAGGTATGGCATTGCAGAATGGGTATTAATGACATTGATAACATCTAGGTAATTCTTGTGCAGGTAAAACAGGTATGGCATTGTAGAATGGGTACTAATGACACTGATAACTGCTAAGTTATTCTTGTGCAGGTGAAACAGGTATGGCATTGTAGAATGGGTATTAATGACATTGATAACTGCTAGGTAATACTTGTGCAGGTGAAGCAGGTATGGCATTGTAGAAATGGTACTAATGATGTTGATAACTGCTGGGTAATTCTTGTGCAGGTGAAAAGGGTATGGCATTGTAGAATGGGTACTAGTGACATTGATTGCTGCTAGGTAATTCTTGTGCAGGTGAAACAGGATTGCCAATGTAGAATGGGTATTAATGACATTGATAACTGATAGGTAATTCTTGTGCAAATGAAACAGGTATGGCATTGTAGAATGGGTCCCAATGATATTGATAACTGCTAAGTAATTCTTCTGCAGGTGAAACAGGTATGGCATTGTAGAAAGGCCACTAATGACATTGATAACTGTTAGTAATTCTTGTGCAGGTGAAACATGTATGGCATGGTAGAATGGGTACTAATGATATTGATAACTGCTAGGTAATGCTTCTGCAGGTGAAACAGGTATAGCATTGTAGAATGGGTACTAATGACATTGATAACTGCTAGGAAATTCTTGTGTAGAAGAAACAGGTATGGCATTGTAGAAAAGCCACTAATGACATTGATAACTGTTAGTAATTCTTGTGCAGGTGAAACATGTATGGCATGGTAGAATGGGTACTAATGACATTGATAACTGCTAGGTAATGCTTGTGCAAGTGAAACAAGTAAGGCATTGTAGAATAGGTACTAAGGACAATGGTAATTTCTAGGTAATTCTTGTGTGGGTGAAACAGGTATGGCACTGCAGAATGGGTAGTAATGAAATTGATAACTGCCCGGTAATTCTTCCACAGGTGAAACATGTATGGCATTGTACAATGGGTACTAATGACTTTGATCACTGCCAGGTAATTCTTTTGCAGGTGAAACAGGTATGGAATTGTAGAATGGGTACTAATGACATTGATAACTGCTAGGTAATTCTTGTGCGGGTGAAACAGGTATGGCACTGTAGAATGGGTCCTAATGGCATTGATAACTCCTAGGTAATTCTTGAGAAGGTGAAAAAGTTATGGCATTGAAGAAGAGGTAGTAATGACATTGAAAACTGCTAGGTAATTCTTGTGCAGGTGGAACAAGTATGGCTTTCCAGAATGGGTACTAATGGCATTGATAACTCCTAGGTAATTCCTGAGAAGGTGAAACAGGTATGGAATTGTAGAAGGGGTAGTAATGACATTGATAACTGCTAGGTAATTCTTGTGCAGGTGAAACAGGTATGGCATTGTAGAATGGGTACTAATGATATTGATAACTCCTAGGTAATTCTTGAGAAGGTGAAACAAGTATGACATTGTAGAAGGGGTAGTAATGACATTGATAACTGCTAGGTAATTCTTGAGAATGTGAAACAGGTATTGCATTGTAGAAGGGGTAGTAATGACACTGATAACTGCTACGTAATTGTTGGCAGGTGAAACCGGTATGGTAAAGTAGAATGGATATTAATGACATTGATAACTCTTAGGTAATTTTTGTGCAGGTGAAACAGGTATGGCATTGTAGAATGGGTACTAATGACATTGATAGCTGCTAGGTAATTACTGTGCAGGTGAAAAAGTTACGGCATTGTAGAATGGGTACTAATGTTATTGATAAATGCTGGGTAATTATTTTGCAGGTGAAACAGGCATGGCATAGCAGAATGGGTAATAATGACATTGATAACTCCTAGGTAATTCATGAGAAGGGGAAACAGGTATGGCATTGTATAAGGGGTACTAATGACATTGATAACTGCTAGGTAATTATTGTGCAGGTGAAACAGGTAAGGCATTGCAGAATGGGTACTAATGACATTGATAATTCCTAGGTAATTCTTGAGAAGGTGAAACAGGTGTGGCATTGTAGAAGGTGTAGTAATGACATTGATAACTGCTAGGTAATTATTGTGCAGGTGAAACAGGTATGACATTGTAGAATGGGTACTAATGATATTGATAACAGCTGGGTAATTCTTGTGCAGGTGAAACAGGCATGGCATTGTAGAATGGGTACTAATGACACTGATAACTGCTAGGTAATTCTTGTGCGGGTGAAACAGGTATGACATTGTAGAATGGGTACTAATAACATTGATAACTGCTAGGTAATTCTTCTGCAGGTGAAACAGGTATGGCATTGTAGAATGGGTACTAATGACATTGATAACTGCTAGGTAATTCTTGTGCAGGTGAAACAGGTATGGCATTGCAGAATGGGTACTAATGACATTGATAACTGCTAGGTAATTCTTGTGCAAGTGAAACAGGTATGGCATTGTAGAATGGGTACTAATGACATTGATAACTGCTAGGTAATTCTAGTGCAGGTGAAATAAGTATGGCATTGTAGAATGTGTACTAATGACATTGATAACTGCTAGGTAATTCTTGTGCAGGTGAAACAGGTATGGCATTGTAGAATGGGTACTAATGACATTGATAACTGCTAGGTAATTTTTGTGCAGGTGAAACAGGTATGGCATTGTAGAATGGGTACTAATGACATTGATAACTGCTAGGTAATTCTTGTGCAGGTGAAACAGGTATGGCATTCTAGAATGGATACTAATGACATTGATAACTGCTAGGTAATTCTTGTGCAGGTGAAACAGGTATGGCATTGTAGAATGGGTACTAATGACATTGATAACTGCTAGGTAATTCTTGTGCAGGTGAAACAGGTATGGCATTGAAGAATGGGTACTTATGACATTGACAACTGCTAGGTAATTCTTGTGCAGGTGAAACAGGTATGGCATTGTAGAATGGGTACTAATGACATTGATAACTGCTAGGTAATTCTTGTGCAGGTGAAACAGGTATGGCATTGTAGAATGGGTACTAATGACATTGATAACTGCTAGGTAATTCTTGTGCAGGTGAAACAGGTATGGCATTGTAGAATGGGTACTAATGACATTGATAACTGCTAGGTAATTCTTGTGCAGGTGAAACAGGTATGGCATTGTAGAATGGGTACTAATGACATTGATAACTGCTAGGTAATTCTTGTGCAGGTGAAACAGGTATGGCATTGTAGAATGGGTACTAATGACATTGATAACTGCTAGGTAATTCTTGTGCAGGTGAAACAGGTATGGCATTGTAGAATGGGTACTAATGACATTGATAACTGCTAGGTAATTCTTGTGCAGGTGAAACAGGTATGGCATTGTAGAATGGGTACTAATGACATTGATAACTGCTAGGTAATTCTTGTGCAGGTGAAACAGGTATGGCATTGTAGAATGGGTACTAATGACATTGATAACTGCTAGGTAATTCTTGTGCAGGTGAAACAGGTATGGCATTGTAGAATGGGTACTAATGACATTGATAACTGCTAGGTAATTCTTGTGCAGGTGAAACAGGTATGGCATTGCAGAATGGGTACTAATGACATTGATAACTGCTAGGTAATTCTTGTGCAGGTGAAACAGGTATGGCATTGTAGAATGGGTACTAATGACATTGATAACTGCTAGGTAATTCTTGTGCAGGTGAAACAGGTATGGCTTTGTAGAATGGGTGCTAATGACATTGATAACTGCTAGGTAATTCTTGTGCAGGTGAAACAGGTATGGCATTGTAGAATGGGTACTAATGACATTGATAACTGCTAGGTAATTCTTGTGCAGGTGAAACAGGTATGGCATTGTAGAATGGGTACTAATGACATTGATAACTGCTAGCTAATCCTTGTGCAGGTAAAACAGGTATGGCATTGTAGAACAGGTACTAATGATATTGATAACTGCTAGGTAATTCTTGCGCAGTTGAAACAGGTATGAACATTGTAGAATGGGTACTATTGACATTAATAACTGTTAGGTAATACAAGTGCAGGTGAAAAGGCATTGCATTGTAGAATGGCCTCTAATGACATTGATAACTGCTAGCTAATTCTTGTGCAGTTGAAACAGGTATGACATTTTAGAATGGGTACTAATGACATTTATAAATGCTAGGTAATTCTTGTGCAGGTGAAACAGGTATGGCATTGGAGAATGGGTTCTAATGACACTGATAACTGCCAGGTAATTCTTGTGCGGGTGAAACATGTATGGCATTGTAGAATGGGTACTAATTACTTTGATAACTGCTAGGTAATTCTTGTACAGGTGAAACAGGTATGGCATTGTAGAATGGGTACTAATGACATTGATAACTGCTAGGTAATTTTTGCACGGGTGGAACAGGTTTGGCATTGTAGAATGGGTACTAATGACACTGATAACTGCTAGATAGTTCTTTTGCTGGTGAAGGGGGTATGGCATTGTAGAATGGGTACTAATGACATTGAGAACTGCTAGGCATAAATTGTGCAGGTGAAACAGGTATTTCATTGTATAATGGGTACTAATGCCATTGATAACTGCTATGTAATTCTTGTGCTGGTGAAGCAGGTATGACATTGTAGAATGGGTACTAATGATATTCATAACTGCTAGTTAAGTTTTGTGCAGGTGAAACAGGTATGGCATTGCAGAATGGGTACTAATGTCATTGATAACTGCTAGGTAATTCTTGTGTGGGTGAAATAGGTATGGCATTGTAGAATGGATACTAATGACATTGATAACTGCTAGGTAATGCTTGCGTGGGTGAAACAGGTGTGGCATTGTAGAATAGGTACTAATGACATTAATAACTGCCAGGTAATTCTTATGAAGGTGAAACAGGTATGGCACTGTAGAATGGGTACTAATGACACTATCTGCTAGGTAATTCCTGTGCAGGTGAAACAGGTATGGCATAGTGGAATGGGTACTAATGACATTGAT
Organism: Protopterus annectens; assembly: GCF_019279795.1. Lineage (NCBI taxonomy): Eukaryota > Metazoa > Chordata > Ceratodontiformes > Protopteridae > Protopterus > Protopterus annectens. Next base: position 211,862,041 of record NC_056739.1, on the reverse strand, counting down.
AACTGCTTGGTATTTCTTGTGCGGGTGAAACAGGTATGGCGTTATAGAATGGGAACTAATGACATTGATAACTGCTAGGTAATTCTTGTGCAGGTGAAACAGGTATGGCATTGTAGAATGGGTACTAATGACTATGATAAATGCTAGGGAATTCTTGTGCAGGTGAAACAGGTATGGCATTCTAGAATGGTTACTAATGGCATTGATAACTGCTAGGTAATTCTTGTGCAGGCGAAACAGTTATGCCGTTGTAGAATGGGTACTAATGACATTGATTAATTTTGTCACTGATGACATTGATGCAGTGAAAAAATTAGTAGGCATCATTGTGTTTAAAAAAAATGGTTGGAAAATGTACCCTCATTGCAACAGTTTTTATAATGTCATTTTTTTCACTGTATCATTGTTAAGGATTTTTGTGTCTGGTATGCATGACATGATTGTTGACATTTTAAAGGCACACTGTCTCAGCACAGTTGCATTAGGCAGAATGTGGCACCTTGTATATATTACTGAGAAAGATAAGTATGCATGATGATATTTTGAAGAATACCTCACTGCATCATACAAGACACAAATTTAAGGTATTGGCCAGTACCATTAGAAGACTGAACATGGGGAAATTCAGGCCACGCCAACAATATTGGTAAGAAAGTAGCTGTGGACAAACTCTAGTTGTTTTTTTATACTGCTTTAATTTAAGTAGAGTATTTCTTTCCTATCAGCATGAAATGCAATGATGTGCATCACGTTTAGGTGTAGTTAATGTGGCCATACAGTGAGAGAGCATAAATGCAACATGCTCTATTGAGTTACAGTCATAAATATGGTGCAGGCATTTCAGAAAGTGTAATAACTAAACTAACGGTGTCATCTATTTGCATCTCCTTTTTAGTATGGGGAAACTTGTCATGTTTGAAAATGCAAGCCTTATAATATTTTGACAGAAGCAGAAGGTAGAACACGTTAATGATATGTTTAAAAGAACAACTCTGTGATTTTTCTTTCTTTTCAAAGGAACATTCTTCATCACAACATGCCCCACTGCCTAGACTGCATGTGCAACACAACCTGGACAACTTGAGGATGGTGTGTTTGTACATGACTTCCTCAGGAATATTTGCCTTTGGACTATGTGGGCAGTGTGTAACCAATCTGGGACATACACCAACATTTGTCAAGGATGTGATCCACAGCAAAAGAGCCAAGTATTAGTTGTGCCCCAAGTAGTTTGAAACCAATCTGATGAAGAAATTTCTTTGCAAAGACCTACTGAAACGGCAGACTCACTGATGTTTGAAGAGAAATGCACTGCCTTCAGTTTTCAGTTTTGCACAGAAAAGAGACAGACCATCATCAAGTCGATGAATTGCAGTGCAGCAATGGAAAAAGATGTGTAGTATGCAATTTTAGTTTGTGACCATGATTGCATGTTTGGAAGATTGAGGGTAGTTAGCTGAACAAAGGAACGTGACAGCCATGGCGGTACAATAAAGTGTTACAGCAGTCACTGAGTGTCAACAGTTAGTGGCTCACATACTCTGAATTGGTGTTACTCATTTTGAGACAGCTTGGTGTCTTGCTGTTATCTTTAATCTGTAGTGGACTGGCTGGTGACAACAGCATATGGCTCATCAAGCATGTTTCAGGCAGGTGATCTAAATGATGAAGTTCTGTTTGTTCAACTTGTATTTTTTATTTCATGTGGAAAGCAATGTCAATACAGTAATCTGATTTTTTTTCTTTCACTGTACAGCTCCTTTAAAAGTTGCTCTCTTCACAGCTGAGTACATTTCGGTTGATAGCACAGCAGGTGGATGATAACCATGCACAGGTAAGCAGTATACTTCATCAAACCTTTGATGTAGATTCCCATGGTGGATAGTCAGGTCATACTATGTGTTTGTTTGTAGCATGTGGTGACACACTGTATGAGAGGGGCTGGCCTAATAGTTAAGGACTTTTCCCAAAAAATATAAGGTTATATTTGCCTTCATCAATGGCTCTGGTCATATTTTCAAAGAAGTCCACCTGACTTAACAAGCAGGATCTTCCCTTGATTAAACCGAATTGGGTAGGATCCAGGGTTTGAAGGTCGCTATGCCATTATTTATGATGTCCATAATGATATGTTCCATGGCCTTACAGATGAGGCTGGTCAGGCTTATGGATCTGTAATGCCCCAGGTCTGTTGCTAGGACACATTTGTGGAGGGGAACAACTTTTGATGTTCTCCAGTTGGAAGGAACAAAGCCAGTGGTTTGGCTATGATTGAAAAGGGTACTTAGTGGTGATGCTAGTTCATGTTTTAGCTTGTTTAGAAGACAGGGTGGGATGTCATCTAGTCCCATAGAGTCTGTGTGCGTTGCTTTGGACAGGGCTTTGAGGACCTGCTCTGCAGATATGTAAGGTGGGGAGAAGTTTGGGGGAGGGTTTGTTGTAAGTTAGAACGGAATAAGGGGTTAGTGTGTGTGATACTGTTAGTCAGTAGTTCTGTACATGCTTGGGTCCTACCCTTTAGGTTACATACATAGCTGTAAAAGGCCTTATGGTTATCCTAGGCAGTATTTGTTAGGTTTCTATCAAAGGAGCTCTTGGGGGATCTGACAAGTTGTCTTATTTGCCTGTTAAGCCTGAGGAGGGTGCTTTTCAATTGTTGGGTCCTTGTCTGTTTTCTTGGACAGCAACTTTTTGTGTTTACTGTAGAGTTTTTTGATGCTGCAAGTCCACCATGGTAGCTTGATTTTACTTGAGGCACTGGCTTTGATTCTATCTCTTACAGCCGAGTTTATACACTTATGCAAGTCATTGTACAGGGCTTTAGTGTAAGCTTCAGCAGAGTTACCACTTTAAGCTTGGGGTGGAGCTTGGAATGCATTTATACCTTCACTTAGGAGGGTATAGTTTGCCTTGGTGAAGTTTTTTCGTCTGATTTCACTTTTTTTTTTGAGTTCTGGTTTTAGTGTCAGTTTGAAGGTGACTGATTTGTGGTCAATTTTAACTAATGAGAGTCCAGCAGTTCCCGCAATGTACCTGTTTGGCATGTTGCTGAGGACCAGATCTAGAATGTTTGTTCCACCTGTTAGGGTATGGTCAATTAGCTCCAGGGCATTTGAATTCACAAAGTCAAGGAACTTTTGTGCTAGAAAGTTTGGGTAGAGTAGGTTTCCCAGTTGATGGTGGGTTAATGGTTGCATACGCTCAAATGCTTGCATAGGACAGGTATGCATTCTGTTTATATATATCTAAAAATATTTTATGTGCTCAGATGTTTAGAACTTCAAGATATAGAACTGATGATGTAATAGTTGATCCACAATTAGATAACCAATTATTTAAAAGTAGAGGTTACAACCATAATTGGCTAGTACAGACTAAGGTAAGAGCTAGAAAAGGGAGAATGTGCTGGACTAGACCCATATTTGGTACACACAGGGTGACTGAGAGTGCAGCCATACTTGCTGGTTATAGTGGAGATGAGAGCCAGTTTTAGGTTTTGGTGAACTATAATAGGTAAACCATTATATGACATATGTAAAAAAAGTTGGTTAATGCTATGCTTCTATATGGCTTTTGTTGTTCTAGTAACTTGAAACGAATGCTTTGCTATAAGTAATCAGAATGTCTCAATTCATATTTGTTTAACTTGAGAGAGTGCATAATATGGCTACGAATCAATAAAATCCTCAACACTCGTACTAACTGCTCAACTCAGGTCGGTCAATTATTGCAAGAGTGAGAAAATGTGATTCAGAGACAGGTACAGAGACAATAACAAAGCCTTCATTATGTCTGCATTACCACATCTCTGAATCAAACACTAGTGTTGTCAGACCTGACCATGTTAATATTCTAACTAGTGGCTCAAGCATCTCATTAGAAAAGAAAAAACAACACACACACACACACACATGCAAACCCATGTACACGCACACACTCCGAAATATTCCTGCACATACCCACATGCACTTATCAACAGTCAAGCTACCTTATATTCCTAGAAACTCTTCGCCATACATTTGCATACACACATGCAACCACATCCTCTCATCCCCTACTTAACCCTCTAATGAAACTATGCACGCAGACACACTTGTGCAGCCTGATTCATGCACACACACACACACACACACACACACACACACACACACACACACACACACACACACACACACACACACACACACACAAACACACGCACACACAAACACACACACATACACACACACACACACACACACACACACACACACACACACACACACACACACACACACACACATGTTACAGTCCCCACCACCACCAGTTCTTCATTGAACTTTCCTATACAGTAAGGACTCCCATAGAAGTGAATAGGTGACTACCATTACTTCACAGCATTCACCTTCTCCCCTAAGAATAACATTTTACTTAGCAAATTGGGAGCTGCAGACATTTCTGGGGTAGAACACACAGAAAATCACAATTAGTCACACACCTGGACTGGTGCATTAGAAAAACCTCAGCAGTAGAGCATTCTCTGAATTCAAAAAACTTAGAGCAAGTTAAGGCTTCTGTGCCACGTTGAGCCTTTCTAAATCCCTGGGCACGTTTAATGCAAGGTAAGTACAGTTTTGGTGATTGTTTTTCATTCTGTCAGAAAAAAGAACTACAGTAAACTTTCGATTAACCGGCACCCAAGGGGATTGGTAGATGCCAGATAACTGTAGTTTCTGGTTGCTTGAGAGTTACTATTAAAAATAGGCCTGACGAACTGTGTACTCTATACTATTTGTTTGGTTTGACTTGTTCTTTGGTTGGGGAGAGGTCCTGTCTTCCTAAAACTCTAAAAACATAAGGTATGTTTCTGTGTGTGTGTGTGGGGGGGGGGGGGACAGAAAGTGCAACACATGAAAATTGTACCAATTATTTTTCTGGTTGCTTGAGAGTTCTGGTAGCTTGAGTTCCGGTTAACTGAGAGTTTACTGTATTCCTTAAATGTGTCCACTACACTTGATACTAAGAATATTGTTTGCTACAAGTTGTACACAGCATTTTATGTTGGAAAATGTAACAGAAGGTTTAAAGCATATTAGAAAGCATTGCTCAAGACATTATAAAGGAAATAGATACAAATGCATTACTTAAACACACTGCAGCAAAAGGGCTAAATCGTGAATTTGTATTTAATGTTCCTGAAATGATTAGATTTAATAGAATGGTTGATGTTCTCACTTCTCAGTCAAATTGATTGAATCATTTGATTTTAATGTTTAGAGTGGATCAGCCGTTGAGTTTAAGTGATGCCTGTAGCAGTAAAGGAGGTCATTGAATTTAAAAATTCCATTTAGTGTATACTACAGTTTTTTTGCACTTGATAAAACACTTATGTTGACAACTTAATTTAATAAAAATTGTATTATTTATATAATATTTATAATTTATTTTATGTATTTAATAAATACATTTGATTCTTGGTTTCCTGAGCTGGTTTTCCTTGATAGACTCTCTTTGATGTCTGGATTGAATTTCACCTGCTTTGCACTGCCTGTTTTGTTTTTCCATTTTGTATAATATCATCACACCCCAACATTTCACAGGTTGTTAAAAAGACGACATCAAAAGATATTTCATGCTATAAAGCTTTAAATATTCATCCTTTATGTAAATTCATGTTTGTAAAAAACACATTAAACTACATATTTAATTGACTTAAAAATAAACATTTTATTTTAAATGGTGATTTGGTTCTATTAACATTTATTTAGTTAGTTGTTTATTTAGGAGAACCAAGGAGAAAAGTGGTACTCAGCTGTTAACACTTTGTATTTAGAAATGGCAACAAAGAACAGAGATTAACAGCAGTACAATCTTGTGTAACGGCACATACAATAAAACTTTATTATGATAAACGTATTGCATAATGAATTATACAGTAAGGTCCAGGATTATAAATGCAGACTAATAGCATATAATAGACAGTTAACCATGATACAGGGTAAGAAAACTGAGCATTGTACATTCAGTTGATGCCTAAGTTACATGACTACAAAGTGATTTTTTATTTTTACTTATTTAAAAGCACATGCTTCTGTTTGAGCCCAAACATAAATCTGTTCCATACTTTTCCAGCATATACATAAAATATATAAGCTTCTAGGCCCAGAAGGTTAAATCCCATATGGAAACCCAGACAACCTGAATTCACCTAGTGACTTGGATGCTGCAGGATCTGCCTGGGTTGAGGTGGAGTAGGAATATGCAGCCAGTCCTGGCTTACCCATCCTAGGGGAGGTAAGTGGTCATCCCTCAGTAATGCCATCAGTTATTGGAGACAGAGGTGCAGTGCTTGCAGCATATGGGCAAGGGTCATGTGCTCAGCTCTTCCAAATTTGTCACCATGGTATCATGGCTTGTGTAAAGAAAACACATGTCCTCCATAGGGGAGGCATAGTAGCCATAATGTTTAATTAATTTATATATATATATATATATATATATATATATATATATATATATATATATATATATGTGTGTGTGTGTGTGTGTGTGTGTGGGTATATATATATATATATATATATATATATATATATATATATATATATATATATATATATATATATATGAGTTTCTGTTACTTCCACGAAAATCCACATCCCAATGACTGGATTGCCGAGACAAGATTGCCAACACCGCACATCCCCGACAATGGTGAGTAGTGTGGGATGGGATGTATTCCCATTCCCACAATGTGGTACGATCTTGGAGTTGGTATATTTAAGTAGATGGGTTATGGGGGGGGTGCAGAGGGTCTTGCCCCCCCCCGCTATACAAGTCTTTGTTTATGTTTTAGGTGTATTATGGACACAGGAATAGGTTCCATGCCGTAATGCATACACTTATCTTTGTTGGGGATGTGTGGTCTCGGCGATCTCGTCTCGGCAATCCAGTCATTGGGGATGTGAGTTTTCGTCAATGTAACATGGATCCATATTTATATATTTATATATATCAAATCTCCATGGTTGTAATAGTATGAAGAGTATAAAAATCAAAACCAGGGAATCGGTGCTGATGATGTAATAGAAACAGCACCGGCAGTAATTCTGTAGGAGAATCAGGCCTCAGTGAGTTGAAGCTCCTCCAAATGGGATCAGTACATTGCAGCATCATCTACTTTAACCCAGTTACTGATAAGGACATCATCACAGGCCCAGTCCTTGCCTTTACCTGAGTCTGTCTACAGTCTGTAGAAACCTATAGCAGAATAGCTTTATTCTGCCATCCACTCTTGTCTCTGTGATTATAGTAATTAAGAAAGCTACTTCATAAGTAGAAAATTATATGTAAAAAAGTTTATGTCAAGGTTATGTATCCCTCAGTTTGATGGAGGCACAAAGCTATTTAAAATTGATGTAATATGTAGGTCTGCAGATGTGGGGTGGTGTAGACATTTGTTGCTATCATACGATCCAAATACTTAAAATGTTGCACACCATGAAGAAATCCAGTCTAACAGGACATCCTTGCTCATATTTCAGGATCATTTTGGAAAAAAGTAGATGGAGAAAATATTTCAAGTGTGTACAAAAACAGGCAGGAAAAATAGTACAATGACCATGACACGAAAAAAAAAAAGAAAATAAAAAAAAAATAGAAAAGCACACAATTACCAGTGACAAGTATTGTCAATTACTGCAAAAAGGGGTGACTCCATAGTTAGACACATTGGCTCTGCACTCACAAGACTAGACAATAGCAGGGTGACACAGAGCTGCCTTTTACAAGTCATGATCACTGCTGTTTCAAAGGCCCTGAGGACCCTTAAACCTGAAGAATAAGATGACAAAATGGTGGTGGTCCTTGGAGTAAATGACCTGGCGCACAAAACCTAGAGAGATATGCAGAGACTTGACAGAGATCTCAATGCATGTCACAAATGCAGGATAGACCTTCGCATTGAGCGGAATCCTTCTATCATTGAGAATGATGCCAACATACAAAGCAAAGATGATTGACTTTAACAACTGGCTAAACAGCTAGTGAAATTCTAGGGGAATCCAGTATTGGAAAGGATGCTTGACAGCTGTATTTGTTTTACAAAGGACGGTTTACACCTTTAATTCCAAGGCTTCCCCATACTGGTAAAAGATTTTGCTGCCCCCATTGTGCCTTTTTCAGGCAGGGTCCAGCTAATGGACCTGCAAACCTAACTTCCAAACCAGACCAACCACTGAACAACTCAGCTAGAAACCTAAACAATAAACTACTAGACTTTGAGGCCCTCCTGCATTTGGAGCACATCCATGTTCTTTTTTAATTTCTCCAACTCTTTTGGGTTTCTAATACCATGATGAGAATGAACCCCATTTTTAAGTCAAAGTATAATTAAAGTTCAAGAAACTAGTACTGTTTCAGTCTTTGATGTTAGCCAGAAGTGCTCTTCGCAGCACCCGCAATGTGCCCAGTAATGACTCCTGCAATTCATATGGAGTTACATGTATCGGTAACATATCTAAGTACGATTGTAAATTCCTTTTTATAAGATCCATTGCTCCTACTACTATTGGAACCATCTAAGTATTCTCCATTCACATTGCCCTCATTTCTGCCTGCAGATCCTGGTATTTTCTGACTTTGCGTCTGTCTGTACGGAAGACACTATAGTCACTGGGTGTAGCAATTTCAATGATCAGTGCTACTTTTGTCTTCTTTTCATGAACTACTATATCTGGTTTTCTCACATCTATTTTTGAACTCTTGGTAATGGGTGATCTCATGTGATATAAACATCATTTTCTATAATGCTTTCTGGTTCATGTTTTTCAGCCACTTCAATACCATAATGTTTACACAATCCCCAATGCAACAGTGTTGCCACATTTTTATGCCTTTTAGTTAACAGTCCTTCTGCCATTAGTGTATCACAACCAACAACAAGGTGTGCGACTGTTTCCAATTCTGTTTTACAAAACCTGCATTTGTCTGTTTCTCCCACATGTTCAATGTATTTGTAAATCAATGTGTAGAAAGTCTACTACCTTGGGCCACCAATATTAACCTTTCATTTTTTGGATTAAATTCACCTCTCCTTAACCATTCCTGCATTCAAGCCTGATCATCATGAGGTTGTTCCAAGAGTTTTCTATACTTGCAGCTATATGTATGCATTTTCCACATTTCTTGCCTTCTCTGATCCTTCACCTTATATTCTTTCTTTTGTTATTTGGCACATTCAGTTGCTGTCTGATTCTTATCTAGTCATCTTGGACTTATTCTCCTCATATTTCAAAACTTTCACTATGTTTGGGTCTTGTGAAGTCAGCAGATATGTATGCAGTCCCACGACTGCAGACCTATACATGTAATCAGTTTCATAGAGACCCATACCTCCTTCAGTACGGGGAATATATAATCTTGTTATGCTCTGAATTTTATAAATCATTTAATGAGCATGAAGCATCCTTCTTGTTTTCCTGTCTAACTTATCCAACACCTTTTGGGGCCAGTCAATCATTCTAAAACTGTAAGTTAGGACAGGAAGAGCAAATTGGTTTATAGCTTGGACTTTGTTCCTAGATGTCAACACTGTTTCAGTATTAATTTAAGTCTTTTAACATATTCCTTACTAAGTTTTATTTGCATTTGTTCATGTTTTATTACTGATCCTTCATCAATTCACAAACATTTATACACTCCCTTTTCCTCTAGTTCTTTTATATCACATTCTTGTCCCAAACTGATGTCATCTTGGTGCTGCAGCTTTCCTGTTTTAAAGGTTGCTTTTTGCACATTTATCAAGACCAAATGACATTCTTAACCAATTTTCTTGGGTGGCGAAAGCCAGGGAACCTTTTTGGCTAGGCTTATATAGGCCCCAGGGCCGATAGCCTAGTACCTACCTATGAACCTATAAACCTATATCATCTGAAAAGGTTTTGACCCCTTGCAGTTGTGCTTTCATTTCCTCATTTGTTGAACTATACAGTTTTAAATCATCTACAAAAAGAAGATAAGAAGTCTTTACACTTCGCTGATTTCTGGAAGCCAAACTGTAAGCATGACCTAATCTGTTAAGCAGACAGATTAATGGGTTAAGGACAAGACAAAAGTTTAGCAGTGACACAGTCACCCTGAAATATCCTCCTTTAAATTTTTGTCCCTTGAATAATGACTTGTCTTTTATCATGGCTTAACTGTAAAGTGGCTTGTGACTGTTTCATGGTCATTGTAATGTAATCGATCAGTGTAGGGTGTATCTTATACATTTTTAAGTACTCTTTTATCTATAAATTTGGGATACTGTCAGATGCTTTTTTGTAGTTTATCCATGGCATGCTTAGAGTCATTCCTTTTTACAATTCTCCATTATGACTATTTAACAACAAATTATCATTTTTTCCATATTACTTTTTTTCTTACCCTTTTGTTCTATTGCCATAATTGATTTTTCTTCTAAATGACTATAAACTCTGCCGGCATCAGTTCCAGTGTATAGTTTATACATCAACAGAAGGCAAGCTATTGGTCTATAGTTTTTAGGATAGCCTGCAGGTTTGCTCTCAAGTAGGAGCATTGTTTTTCCTGTTATTAACCAGGCTGGTGTCTGTTCAGGGCTCGCATATAAATCATTCTTCCTCATGGCTAAATCTTCATCCAAAGATGTTAATACATTTCGCTAGAAGTTAGGTACTGCGTCTTGACTTGGAGGTTTTCCAATTAGCCAATTTTCTTAACTTTGTTTCAGTCCCTCTGGCCGATACTTCATCCCATTTCATATCCTGTACATTTGAACTTCTTAGTCTTTCTTTTACTTCTTCAATCCATTTTGCATCTTTATATTCCACAGGATCATCATAGAGATTTCTCCAAAATGTATCTATTTCTTCTTTTTTCGGTGATTTTTCAGTCCCTTTTCCCTTGTTACCCAGTTCTCTATAAAACTTTTTTGATCATCAACAAATTGCTTATTTTGTACTTTTCCTTTATATTTATCTACATATCTTCTAAGTTCTTCTACCTGTGCTGAAATTTTTAGTTTATTATTTGCAATAGTGCACAATAGATCCTGATCTATTGATTTGTATCACGTCTGTCTTTCTGAGTATTTCTCTTGCTCTGTTCCCTCTTCTCTACTCATCTAACAGTGACACTTCTCTTCTTAATTGCTTTATAGTTCTCTCTATTTAATACTTCCATGGTGGCATTCAATTTCTCCCCGTCATTTCTCTTACAACCCTGTGTTCTTGTGGTAAGACTTTATCTGTTATTAATTTAGCTGCACAGTAATATATCTTATTTACTTCTGTTATGTCACATGAATCTCTATGGACAGTCCTAATTACTGTTTTAATTTGTTTTATTAAACATCTGACTTTTTGGGTTTTATTGACCTTCTGTAACCTATTTCTTTCATTGATCTTAATATGTCTGTCCACCTCAATTAAATTAAGCAACTCTTCTCTTAAATCATTTCTTCTAAACTGAGGGGACATTCTTTGTTCTGCATTTCCTGGGGGCATTCAATAAAATGTTCCAGAGTATCTTCCTGTGCCACATTTTCTTCAGTTTCATCATGTGTCATCCTTTGCCCTCTTTTATGGGAACTCACTAGCCTATCACTCTACAACAATGACTGCAAATAGTTGCCACAGTTTCCTGTTTCTTCCCTTGCTGACCAACTCCAACTGAACATTTGTACTGGTTTCCTGTGGAAGGCTCTAAAGTATCTTCATACGGCAACTGGACAGATGCTTCCTGCTCCACTGGTTTCTCCTTAATTTGGGTGTCCATTGCTCTATCCTGCTGTGAAGCTATCGGAGTTAAATTTTCTACACTAAATCCTTTACTTTGTAGGTAATCAATAATCTCATTTTCTATTTCTTTAACTTCTTCATTAGAAATCCTTTTTTCTACTTTTTCTCGGGTCTATATGAGAACATCAAATATTTAATAGTTCGAATTACTAAAGGTCGACCTTTAGTGACCGGACTGTTAAAACATCGAATGTTCAGAAAAAAAAAACAACAACAAAAAAAAATCTAAAGGGTGTAGGCAGGGGAGCAAGCCCCCCTACACCCCATAAACCCCCAGCTACTTAAATATATCAACTACGAGACTGCACTACATTGAAGTAAACGGAAATCTCCACTTATGGAGATTTCCTTTTACTTGTTCGATGTTCGGCAGTTTCCCTATTCTCGTGTTGACAATGTCAGATTCAACATTGTTGGCTTTCGAGAATCTAATATAGACCCTTTTCCTTTTTGTTTTCTGATTTTTTGTATTGTAAAATTTTCAATGTCTCGATGCCTTTGCCTATATTTCTCTTCAAATATCTTTGGTGCTGCTCTTTTTGTATTGATTAGTTTTGCTTTCTCCTTTGCATAAATACTGCACCATATTAAACCTTTTTCTTTCCCATGTCCATATTTCTTCTTCAGATGTCTCCTGCTCCTCCTGTTTCTCCTTACTTTGGGGACTCGTTGTTCCATCATACTGTGATGTAATCTGTGTTAGACGTTCTACACTAAATCCTTCACCTCACAAGTATTCCATAACTTTAGCTTCTATATTTTTTAACTTCTACTTGACTAATCTTCTGTTCTATGTTCCCGCTTTGTCATCTCATTTTTTTATTGTACAATTGCCCATATCTGGATGCCTTTGCTTGTATTGCTCTTTGAATATCTTTGGGGCTGCCTGTTTTTTGTTGATTAATTTGGCTTTCACTTTTGCATAACTATTGCACAATATCAGATCTCTCTTTTATCCCAAGTCCTTATTTCTTTTTATAGGTTTTACAAATCTCTAGATTTTGTTATTTATATTTTCACACTTCCTCAGTCTCTTCGTTTTCCAAATAACTCAAGGTTTATTGGTCTATATAGTGTTTTTCATGGATGTGTTTTATTAATGAACACAAATTTGCATTTGAAGCTTCTGACAGTTTTTCTTGTGGAAGTATTTTTCTTTCCTCTAATTTCTCTCTCAGTCTGTTCATATATCTTCTATCTGGAAATTCTGGGCTTCCTGCATAATAGTAACAACACATAATTTCTTTCTTACCCTCAATAGTCTACTCTATCGTCTGTATGGCTCTTTTTTGGCCTATCAGTTTTTGTGATTTTTGTGGACTGCTACTTCTTTCTACAACAGGGGGGCCATTCTCCCCCAGGCCTGGCCTAGTCCCACTGTAGGAATGTTTCCATGTCTTGAGGATTCTACGCTGTCATTTTTTCCAGTTCTGGCAGGATTGGGAACTTTTTTATCCTGGTTCTTGTGCACCCAGCTATCTTTTTTTTATTTTTTAACCTACTTCTGTCCATGATATATGCTGTTTAAAATACAGTCTATATATCAGTGTCATCTTGGTGAGAATTTGTGAAAAACAGGGTCTACCTCATGAAAGTACTCACCAAGACTTCAGGATGAAGTCAATTCCAGTGATACAGCTCTCCTTTGCTTGTTGCTTTATCATTTCTCCATTCAACCACACTGAATAACTTAGCGCTACAAACCTAAACAACAAACTACCAGACGTTGAGGCTGTCCTGCATTTGGAGCACATCCATGTCTGTGTGGCCGCAGAGATGTAGTTCAAGACCACAGAGAGCACTCCCTCACTGCCTGGATTCTGTGCTTACCACTCATCAAACCTGGTGGGAATTGTGATGGTCAGAGACCACATTTACTCTGGACATCCACCGGGAGACCCACAGGTGGACTTTAATAGAGATTCAAATCACAATAAATAGAATCAAGTATCAGATTACTGCATGCTGCAGGAACTCTCCATGCCCCCCCCCCCCCCCCCCACCACCAAAAAATGTATAAGATTCCTAAATATTCTTGATTAATTCACAATAAACAGAAACACTATTATCCTTTGATAGTTTGACTATCCAGTGATAAACTTGGAAGCTAGGGCAGGATGAGAGGGGCAACTTCCCCAGGCACAAAGGTGTTGGGGGTGATTAGCCAATCCTGATCTCTTTTTAATGCAGTACATCATAGATTCATAGATTGTTACTAGGCTAATGACGGGGGCCTTTCTAAGCCTAGCCAAGTTTTCCCAAAAGAATAATGATGTCCAGTATCAGAATAGGTTATTGAGAGCCAGGCATGTATAAACTACCTTTGTCCATAAGGGGACATAAGGTGCCGGGCCCAGTATAAATTTCATACCCTCCCTAAAAACAGGGAAAAGACCAAAACTGTTATCTCTAGCTCTGATTATGTCATCTAAGAAGACAACCAGGGCATCAGTTGTGCTATGGTATGAGCAAAAAACATGTTGTGTAGAGATTAGCAGATTTTCTTGAAGAAGGTATTGTAAGAATTCTTGATGTATACACTTTTCTAGAATTTTCGAGAGGGTAAAATAGTGAAATACCTAAAGTTTGTTATATCGGGGAGCTACCACCTTTGTGAAGAGGTATGATGTAGATTTTTCTTCCAGAGAGATGGGACATGTGATTCTTGAATGGGTCCAATGATCAGAGAAAGTATATAAGCAATGGAAGTAGCTCCAAGCTTTAGATATTCTATGGTAGGTTGTCAACAGAGGGTAAACAGGCCTTGAGTTTACTGAGTAGGAGTTTTATATATAAAGCAGAGTGATTTTAAGGGAAAAAAGGTTTATTGGATGTGGAAACTTCATCACAGCAATTGCAAGTTTGAGATTTTCTGTTACAGTAGCAATAGCCAATAAAATGGGAATTAAATTTGTTAGCATTTGCTATGGAAGAGCTGTCTGGGCAGGGGTTGGGAGCAGTAGGAGTTCCAGGGTATAAGATTTTGCTAATAGTAGACCAAAATTTACTTGGGATTATTTATGCTTTATTTGTGGCTGTAAGTAATATTGTTTTTCATCAGCAGTGGCTTGTTTTAGCAAGATTACAGACATGCTTATAAGTGTGACTGTGGGCAGGAGGTTTAGTTCTTTGCCAGGTTTGTCAAGTTTGTCTCTGTTGTACATTAGGGAGCGAGTAGTTATGGGATAGCCAGACAGTCTGGGTGGATTTAACACATTTTCTTCTGATGTGGTCAAGGCTATTTATGTTATTGAGAAATAGTGAACTGAATTTAAGTACTGCATCATCCAGAGATAATGTATAAGGACTGGACCAGTTAAGGGACTGAAGAATATTGGTGAAAACATCAGGTTTAAAGTGGGTAAGTTTGCAGCATTCTTTAAGAAGTTAATCTTTGGAGTTGTGGTTTATTAATCTCTGGGCATAAATGGGATAGTGATCACTGAGTGAGTCTGGGAGAGTAATGGGGGAGCTGTTTTATTTAGGTTTTGAAACCAGGATCCAGTCTCTAGAATGGATCCGGAATTTGAGGTTTTGTTGGGGTAATTATGGGAGGTTGTAAGTTGTATAAATGCATATAGGTTGATGCTATAGGAGGGACAGACTTTTGAAAGGTGCTGCCAGTCATGTTAATACCACCCGGGATTGTAATCTCATAGAATATGGAATCTGATATCGATTTAAGGACATCTTCCAAGTTAGGGATATTTTTACCTGAAGGGATATACAGGGCAATGATACATAGATTTTTTATGATATGACTGTGATATACATGTGGCTGAGAGTCAAAGTATTTAAAGACATTATAGTGTAAGGTTGTTACATCAGTGTTTGGCCAATTACACTATACAAATATATGAGGAGCACAGGAAACATGAAATGCGAAGAAGTATTGAAAATAATGATCACGCCGGATAATCAAATGGCAACTGCAAAGTAAATAGAAACAATAAATATATTGTAGTTGAAAAAGGATAAAATAGTGCTACATGCTGTAGCTAAAGGAAAAAGAAGAGAATCTACATTAATTACTGAAACAGCCACACCTGCCTACTATGGTATTCTGCACACCGAGATATAAACTTAAAAAATATGGAGACATGTAAGCAGAAACCAGAGCAAGATGGAACAAGAGCACAAAACTGCAGTAGTAGTTGGAGGAATTGGACTAATAAAAAAAAAAGAATTTCATCAAGTACTCTTCCATTATAAATAATCTGATATGAACTACAAAATGAGGCACTTTTGGATACATTTTGGAGGATGAAGAGAGCACTCATGAGAAACATCAAAGACTGAAGCAATATTGATAGCATGAACCTGCCCTGAATTAAGAAATAAGTGTTTTTTATCACAGTATTAAAATACTTAAAGATCTGAAAAAAATGTAAGAAAATGAAAGATCTGCTGTAAATAGGTTACTTTGCATGCATTTCTTTGTTAAATGTGCACATTAAAATTCACCCAAAAATCATGTGACAGTGAAGCTCCTACTTCTATTCATTATAGGCTCTGAGCAGGCAGGATTTGTATTGTATTGTTCTAATACTGATCAAGTAAGATCTTTAGTTACTTTAATGCAGAACACTACATCTCTGCAAATTCAGGCTAATGTAGATTCTTGTCAGTTCTGTCATGGCCTTAACCTTGGGATCTTATAGTAATCCTTAGCTTCCTAAGAGGGTTCATCCAGTTGTTAAAATACCTTTATATCTTCCCTTATGATACTTACCAAGTTTTGAACTTGGAGATCCTTATGGGTTATATAAAGAGACCAAAGGCTTCCCTCTCTCCAGCCCTCATGCTGTTCCTCCTTTTAACTAAGCTCATGAGTCACTGGATCTCTATACTTTCTAACACCACCTCCAGTTGTCCATTCAGTTGTTTTTGTTGTTCATGCCCTTCTCTTAGTGGGTCTATATTACCAGATCAAAACTTTAGTTACTCGACTACCTAAAGATCGATCTGGTAATATCGAAATCCAAAAACCACAAATGGATTTCATGCAGGGAAAGAATTCCCTTGGCCGTTATGCAGATTATGCCCTTTTTTCCAATGTAGAGTGATCTCGGAGTTGGTATACTTAGTTGGGGGGTGTGGGGGGCAAAGCCCCCTACTTGATTTGTGTTTAAAAGTTTTTTTTTTTTTTATATGGCCAAGGGAATTATTTCCCTGCATGAAATCGGCTGTTCGCAGTTTTTGGATTTCGATATTACCAGATCGGTCTTTAGGTATTTGACTAGATAAAGTTTCGATCTGGTAATATACACCCGCTCTTAGCAGATAGTTGTCTGTTTCTCACTGAAAACCTGAATGAAGACATCCAACTCATTTTTTCATAGTGACTGAACTTTGCCAGACCTTCTGATACTTATGATCTCTCATAGTAGAATCTGGAAGAATCATACTAATTCATACGATTTGTAGTTATTACTAGATTAGAATTCATCTGTGAATTGGTAATACCTTTGAGCTTGTTAGAGGTGTTTGTGTGCTTTGAGTCCATTCATTTTGTTTGATGTTAAAATGTTTGGTTGACTTTAACAGACTTGCAAAGAAATTGTGGATACATTTAGTTTAGTGGCTTTGGCATTTCCACTGAGGTTTTGGGAAGAGGTTTTTGAGGTGGGAGGAGGAGACCAGGGTGCTCACTGTCAAAACGGTTATTTTTATTGATGATGAAGTACTGTTATAAAGAAAGTGTTAAGGCAAGCAGTGGAAAATGGGAAAGAGAAAACATATTTCAGACTGCGGGTGGCTAAGTATTATTTTTTATTTATTCAACATTTGTTAACTGGGAAAGTCCAACTTAGAACAAAGCCAATTTTCAGCAGCGGCCCTGGGAGAAACACTCCAGATGCATGCCTTTATAATTAGTATAACAGCTTATAATGATTGACAGAAGATTAGACAGCAATTGTGGAACTATTAAATTGCAGTGTGATAAAAAGAAAACTATGTTGGAGAGACCGTGACAACAGACGGGTGTAACCAATATGACTAGTGACACTGCAAGATAGAGCTGCAGGTAGCAATAGAATGGGTGTTGCCAAGTACAATGAAGGAGGAGTACATGGTGGGGGTGTCATCTTTGAGCATACTAGTATTTTAAGTTAATAACGGGTCATGTGTCAGTGTACATGCTAAGTAGCCGTTTTGCAGCAATAGTCTTACTTTTCACATGGAATAAACATGGAATCCAGCAGCAGTCTAACAACATTGGATTCTGTGTTTTTTACCCTGTCATTCGGATGTCACCAGTATTATTTCACGGTGGTGAGTGGCTATCAAAGACTTTTTCTTGGTCTTCAGACTTCATGCTAAAGCTAAGTTGAGAAAGGGAATGCAACCATTTGAAATGGTTTAATCAGGCTATAAGAGCCACACAAACCCAGAAAAAACAAAAGATGTGGATCTGGACAGGCAAAAAGTTTAAAGTTGATTTATTTGAAGTAAAATCCAAAAAGTAAACAGTAAATGTTCAAACACACATAAGGATAGGCGCTTTTGTTTGTAACTATGACAAACTTCTTCCGATAAATTAAACATAATTTCCTGTAGTTTAAAAACCTTCTCGTGTTTGCTAAACACATTCTCACAATGAGAAAGTGCTTATCCTTATGTGTGTTTGAAGATGTACTGTTTACTTTTTAGATTTTAAATCAAATAAATCAACTTTAAACTTTTTGCCTGTCTGGATCCACGTCTTTTGGTTTTTCTGAAATGGTTTAATTGCTTATGCTTTGACACCTCAAAACCCATTATGCCATTGGGTGTACTAAAGTTATTTAGTCCTGGATGGAATGATATTGCTCTGTCACACAACAAAAATACACACACACACACACACACACACACACACAAACATAGAACCTGCCTGTCTACCTGACATGTCCTTTGGATTTGTGAAGGAAACCTGAGACGTGGCAAAAATCTGAAGAATATGCAAACTCCATACTGAAAACATTGAAGATAGGAGCCAGACTGATCCACAAACCACCATGTGATGATAATGTTAACCAATGTGCTGTACAAAACAAAATTACCAAAACTACTGTTCTCATAAAAATACACTAAAACACAGTGGGGTATGCTACCAAATGACAGACTAATAAGACAGCTGAAATTGTTCAAATTTGTTTTATAACACAGAATGTCCTGTTATAAAAACAGTAATAAGATGCAGAAGACAACAAACCACCACAAGCACCACTCCACAAAGAATTATTGAACACATTTGTCTTAATAAATGTCAGACTTCTTCAGAATAAACAATACATCAAGTGCAGCACTTCATATACACACTCCTGCCACTTCATTGGTCAAATCAACACAACAGTCCCCTCCCATGTTCCCCAACATAAAAACACAAATTCTTGAAATACACATAAAAAATGGCAACCATTTTAAAACCATACATATAGATAAATATATATATATATATATATATATATATATATATATATATATATATTACTAACAGAGAAAAAAGTCATAATTTTAGGTATTCCAAAAATAGTTGGAATCCGTGGGTGCAATGTCTCCAAAAATGCATGTTTGTCTAACTGGAGGGTATTTAGAATGGACCCTGAGATTCACACTTTACTGGGGGATAAGCCAGTTATAGTTTATAAGAAAGAAATCTCCCTTAAGGGAATGTTGGAGAAAAATGACAAATGGAGGCAGTTTTAAATGTGGCAGATGCCCCCAGTGCCAGCTTATGGTGAACCAGAAAAAATTTAAAATGAAGAACTTTGGCACAATTAAACCATTAAAGAAATACTACTGTTATTCTAAAGGTGGAGTCTAAGTGGAATTGTGTCAGTCCTGTGATGAGTTCTACATGGGGAAGATGAAAAGAGCATTTAGACAAAGAGTATATCAGCATATTTACAATATAAATGACAAAAATGATAATAATGCCCTCTTTAAGCACATTAGTGTTCACCCCACGCATGTGTTTAAATTTTGTGCCATTGACCATGTAGATTTGAGACCCCAGTGAGGACCTTCTGATGATTTTCTTGAGTTTAAAAAATTAAAGTGGCAGATTAAAACTAATACTTGTGAATCGCTTGGACTGAACGACAGGTTGTCATTAGGTCCATTATTGAAGCTTAAATCTGCCTATTTTTTATAATAATTATAAAAATTACTAAATCATTTATATTATTATGTATTAGTAATATATGCTTTTATCTATATGTATGGTTTTTAAATGGTTGTAATTTATTTTTTATGTGTATTTCAAGATTTTGAGTTTTTATGTTGGGGAACATGGGAGGGGACTGTTGTGTTGATCTGACCAATGAGAGGGCAGGAGTGTGTATATGAAGTGCTGCACTTGATGTATTGTTTATTCTGAAGAAGTCTGGCATTTATTAAGATGAAAGCAATCAATAAATCTTTGTGCAGTGGTGCCTGTGGTGGTTTGTTGTCTTCTGCATCTTATTTCAAGTCGTTGGTGTTTTTTCTGTGGTTTTATAAAAACATTAAGAAAAAATCCAGTAGAAAAGAGTGCATGTCTTACCGCATACAATAAACAGGAACATATTACAACTGACCTCATAAACTGTGATATCAAAAATCTTGTTAAACTTGACCCCAGCAGTTTGGATTTGTGAAGGCAAGATCCTGTTCATCTAAAATGGTAAATTTATATGAAAGGGTTACATAGGCTGTGGATGATGGCCACACAGTAATGCAATATATCTTGATCTGGCTAAAACCTTGGACAATGTTCTCTATGTCGGCATGAAACAAAAGCTTAATGCTTTAAAAATTGGCCCGTATATGGTAAGATGGGTGGCAAACTGTCTGAAATAGAGAACCTACAAAATAAGAACTGCAGATGCCTCATCAGGCCTCAGGGCTCCATGTTGGGGCCATGCCTTTTTGGTATTTACTTCTCAGACCTCCAAACAGAGAGCCAAGAACTCTGGCTAACAAAATATGCAGATCTTTGTAAAGAGGGGATTACAACAGTCTATGATACTGAAACTCTCCCTAGTAAACTCTTGATTTACTAAAAATAGGCTCAAGCTAAATGCTAAAAAGAGTAGTGTCATCACTTTTGGTAGACAACCCCCCCCCCCTCCCCTTACCATAGTGCAACACACTCCTACAAAATGTAAATGTAGTTAGGGACCTAGGTAATTGGGTTTATAGCTTCTTCTCTTTTGACCATGGTGTAAAATGGTTTCCAGGAAATCCTTTTATTTAGCCCAGATAATTGCTAAAAGAATATCATCATGGTTTAAAGAGGTAATCACTCTCTTATACACAGCATTGACCAAGCCAGTTGTCAAATACAGTGCTCCTTTTGGTATGTTTCTCACTAAAAGCCTTAAACAATTTGAAAGACCCCAAAGGTTCCTAACCAAACAGATCATAGGCCTAAAGGCCCTGAGCTACTGAGACAGGCTAGATGCTCTACCCCTTTATTAAGTGTCTTTTATGACTTGTGAGGGACGTGTCTCTATTATCATGCCATTAGAGATCTGATTGTCCCTGACCTCTTGTTTCTCTGTAAGTCCAGTATCTCTACTAATACTGGAACCAAGGACCTAAATCTTCACTAACAGGTAAAACATGATAGAGAGACAGGTTTGTAACTGAAACCCTCCCAAACCTCAGGAGTAAACTTCCCCTTTAAGTTAAGCAGTGCAACTCACTATCTTCTTTTAAACATAACTGCATGACTTGGTGGTTATCCACAAATTCTGTTGTAGCCCTCCTGGAGAAAGGACTGGCTGCCTCAGGAAGGGTACCATTGAGGTGAGAATGGTCCTGAGACTGTATGGCATTGGTATATCTATGAATCTATGAACTACTGTACTTGTAAAACAAAATTATGGTTATGCCTTGCATGATAAATTATTGTACTAGTAAAACAAAATTTCATCTGTGATCATCTTTAGGTAAAATTCATATAAATGAACACAGCTGCCTATATACAAACATGCGTTGAGACAGAATTAGTATTTTAGGGAAGTATTGATTGAAGGATATGGCATTCCAGGGGAACAGTATTAGCATAAAATTGCCACACTTAAGAATCAAGCATTGCAACACACCTGTGATGTATCATAGCTAACACATGGCATACTTTTTGGTCAGTTTTTGTGATAATGATAATTGTATTCTGTTGCAGAAAAATCGGTGTGCCTGGTACAGGGCATTGATCTACAGAAAATTTGATTGCAGCAGTACTTGTTTCAAAACAATGTTAGTCCAAGTAATCTGGTACAATCCCCCAGCAAGCTATACCCCCACCAATAAATTATTTTTCAGAAGAATTGTATGAGCTGGCATGTGATAATTGAAACGTGCAATCTCTAATTGATTATTAACTTCAATTAGATGGATTATAATCCTATGTTTTTATCACAGAAGTTTTTGGTACAGCAAGACTTAGAGTGCACCTCTTAACTAAGTTGCATATTCATTGTCAGTCACTTAATGCACCTCTTCTTTACCTGTCCATGCCAGATATTCTGTGAAGATCAGACCTGCATATCTGTGAATTAAAAATGAGTGAAACATACAAGCATAGTCTTTAGTATGAATTAATGATGTTTATTGAAAAAAGAAATAATGCAGAGACATGGGGGTTAATCAGGCTATGGCCAAATGAAGTAGTAAAATGTATTGCTCCAGCAGTCTTGAGCTATCCAGTTCTGTTTGGTGAGTCATGAACTACACAGGGATGTGCTGCATGTACACTTTCCACCAGTGCCAGCTCTGATGCCATTCAAAACCTGCATTCCAGCTATAGAGGGTCATTTTCCTTGGCCACCCTTGGAAAGCATACAGACTCATAGGTAAATACTAGGCTAGCCACCCTTGCAAGCCATCTGTCACAGTCCTTGAAAAGAGACTTTATCCAGACCAATAATAAGCATTGTGACCATGTCATTAGAACAGAGACTACTTACTGAATGCTTAGGTCAATGATGGTAATGAACTGACATCTTAAGACCATTTGCTGATGAACTGAATCTGATGTGCAGGAGAGGTAGTGAATGCATCCTGGAAACATCTAGCCGATGTTGCTGTTTTTAGATGACTTCAACTCCAGAAGATCATTTCACACATACTTGGATAGGTCAGGAATATGAAGTCTGAATGGTACCCTGTGCAAGATCTTATTAGCTGAGGCAGCAACAAAGAGCTGTAACTAAAATGAGGTCAGTTCTTGTCATGGCAGTGACTTTAGGATCTGCTGGTTCACGGTCACTGTAAAGGAATACTAGCTAAGGGAGACCTTCCATGCAAAGCTAGCTGGGATGTTCCTGGATTTGACAGGTACTAACAATCCAGAAAGGTTGAAGCTGCAGCAGTTACTGAAGTTAAGGCCAAAATGTGGGAGGAGATCCACAGCGTCAAGAAGAATGACTTTTGGATGATTTCAAAGATGCTCTGACAAACCAAGTTATTCAGGAGAAATAGACAGAATATTGCCCAGTCTGTACTCAGTAAGTATGTTGAAATACTGACATGCTATCATTAGCTGAGGATATTGTTAAGACATAGAAGAAACACTTACAGGAACTCCTGAATCCATTGATCATGCCCTCCTCTGAGGAGGCAGTGCCAGAAATAAATGAGAGAATTGGATGTACTTTGGTAGAGTCAGTTATTGCAGCAGGTAATTTCACTATTGCAAGGCTGCTGGAGTTGAGATTCTACTCAAAATCCTGAAAGTATTGGGAACTATTTAAGGATTTTTCAGTTTTGCTTGCAAAGTATTAGCATATCGGGTTAGTAATTCCCCATTGCAAAAAAAAAAAAAAAGAAATAATATGAAGCTCTATGCAGTTATAGAGAAGCACCTTCTCCGATTCCCAAGGAAAACAAATGCCAGAGTACTGGAAAAGAGATCTTGTCCAACAATCAAGCATCTGATTCATGATGACCAATGCAATTTCCAGTCTGGCCATGGAACAATTCTTTTTCCTTGCACAGAAATTGAGGTGGGGGTGTCACAGAGGTTTGCTAGTAAAATCTCTGTGCTTCATGGACTTGAGGCATATGACTGGGCCCTAGATCATTTTATGGGAAGTACTACTACTGCACAGGGCACCAGACCCACTGCTGCATGTCATTCAGTCCCTGCATAAGAGAAGTGAGAGTTGTGCCCTCATCTTTTGCACATGTTCATCGTAGTTGTAGGGCTTTGCCAAGGGGTTGTTTTGTCTCTTTGTTTGTGATCTATTCTCTGAACATGAAGGTTCATCTCTGATGTTTGCAAATGACATTATCCTCTTAGCCACAAGTGACTGTGATCCCCAGCATGCATGATAGGTATTCACTGTCGTATGTGAAGTTGGGATTCAATCGGCACCTCTATGTCAGAGATTATGGTTCTATTTCTTGGAAAGAGTGGCTTGTTGTCCACTGGTAATGGAGATCTGTTGCTATCCAATGTGAAGGACTTTGAGCATCTTAATGCATTGTTTAGAAATGAAGGTAGAGGGTATTAAGAGGGGACAACCAAGCCCCTCATGGATAGGGAGAATAAGTAAATGTTGCAAAATAGCCTTGTTCTGCCCATCTCTAGGTTATGTGTATGCAGCATATACATGCTAAAACTACCATGGGAATGTAAGGTTAGGCTTCTTAGGTTTCTGACAGATCAGTAGTGTAGTAAGTACCTATGAAGTGACTGACCCTGTGAATGGGTGCAGCTACACAAACATTACTCAAGGCATTATACTCGGCCACAGTAGTAAAGTAAAATAATAAAGTTCTCACTTTCCAAGGCATCCTATGTCATCATCCTCAGCTGTGATCATGAGCTTTGAGTTTGTGACCATAATGAAGAGGTCCTTTAATACAAGCATCAGCAGAACTGCTGTTCCTTCATGGAGTAGCTAGACTCATTGTCCATGACAAAGTGAAATAATCAGCAGTGAGGGAGGATCACAGATACCATCACTGTTTCTCCATTTGAGATGGAGTGATTAAAGTGACTTGTGCACCTTCTGAGGAAACCCCCCAGCTGCCCCCCACAAATGGTGTTCAGGAATGGTCCAATGGGTGGATCAAGACCCATTTCAGGGGCTGTAGCTCTTAACTTTCCTGGGATAGTTAAAAAAGAAACTAGAGCGTATTGCTAAGGGCAGAGAAGTCTGTAAATGACTTCATAACTTAGTAAAATAACAACCCCCACCCAAGGGTGAGTTAGAAAATGGATTGATGGATAGATGGGCAGATGGATGAATAAATAGAACAGACAGGTATGTAAGAGAAAAAGCCAATAAAACAAAACAAAAGTTAAAGAAAAACAATGTGAACTAGAGAAACAAACTTGTAGCATGTATAAATGCCACAGAAAAGAGCTGGAATTCTAAAATACAGTTGCAGATACTGTAGTAGAAAGTGTTCTCCTATGGAAGATTGCTCAGAGTTAGGAATTTTATTGAAAATGTGAGAAAATTAATTATTTTGCTTGAGTGTACAGAAGCACGAGTCTACATGAGCAATAAAACAGAGTTAATGGGTACTAGCTCTGTAGCATAGAAGGAGGAAGTCCTGACTATGACCCCGTGATCCGATTTCAAGTAGCAGCTCAGGTGCTGGACGAACCAGGCCCTGGAAGTTGAGAGTGAGCATCATGCCCTAGATTGCCTACCCTCAGGGGAGAAAAGCAGTCAACCCTGTCAAACTGATACCAAGCAAGCTAGGTGTGCATGACAACGGTTGCCACAGACTGTGAGCTGTGGACTTTGCATTCCAAGCCAATAATGGTATCCCTCACAAGCACATGTTGTGGAGCAAACACATATCAGGGAGGGTGCAGAATGCCCTTGCAGGGGCAAAGTTGCTCATGTCCACCACCAAGAGACAGAGAACCTACCCAGAAACTCCCTGATGGCTGCATACATGACAGCTCCTGAGAAAGCATGGATGATAATCAGAAGGCAAGATGGAATAAAAAAAAATGATAAAAAAAAAAAAAATGAGAAAACAGGTTTAATAGACAAGCAACAAAGCAGATTAACATTAATTATGTACAAAATATACAAAAGAATGATAGAAAATAAATATAGTGAGCAATGTATATTCAAGTGGAAGTGACAATCAGGGGTGGTGCTAGATGGCGGCACACGGGGACATGTGGCCCCAGTGTGAAGCTTCCCCTCCATGAGTGCCTCAGACCATGGAATTATAAAACTTTTAAATGCCCTCTTCTTTTAATCAATACCCATCCACTACCATTCAGCTGTGCAAGTGCAGTCGCTGCTTAACTGACCAAAATGTGCAAATGCAATCTTTTCTTCTCTGTTGACTTTCTTTAAGATGAGCATTAATTATGGTCTGGCTGTTTAGCAAGCATGGTCTTTTTAAAGCTTTCTAGCACCCAGAACTGCCAGCTTCTTTAGAGAGACTTGGGGAGAATTAGCTTAATCATAAAACACCAGAAAGCATACACTGAGCACTGCAGTGGGGAATAGAACAGCCCACCCAAAAGGTAACATGGGCAGAATGCAAAACCATCTTAATTTACACTTTTATTGCAGAAAAAAATGATTAGTAGTGTGTGTGTGTGTGTGTGTGTGTGTGTGTGTGTGTGTGTGTGTGTGTGTGTGTGTGTGTGTGTGTGTGTGTGTGTGTGTGCGTGTGTGTGTGTGCGCGTGTGTGTGCAAAAAAATCAGCTTCGCACTTTTTGGATACAATGAATGCCATTTACTTTGTGGGGTTATCAAGTTAGTTTTATTTTTTATTTTTTGGTTATTTATTTGTTTGTTCATATGTAGGGAATTCAGAATTATACCTAGATATTTATATTGTCATGTTTCTGCTTCAGTTTGCTTGTGTTCCAATAAAAAGTGGAGGATATTGTCTGCTTGCTTTGCTTGTAATGTTCTGATTCTTCAGTAAGTCACCCTAAAAGTAAAACATTTTTAGAAAAGCTCATAACACACAATGAAGAACTTTGAAGACTATCTCATGAACCAAAAAGAGACAACATATCAAAGAAACAGACTGATAAGGGTCCTTGGTTTGCCTAAAAGAAATTAGTTTTCTTATTCTGCAGTCTGCTACACCTTAATAAAGCAATGAAATGAATAGTGACTGTAAATATTTTCTACTCCTCCACCTCCATCTTTCAATAGAAAACATATTTTGTGCATGCAGACCCTCCTCTCTTAAAGGAATGCATACGTGTCAGAAGAACCCCAAAAATGATATGCATATATGCAAGCTTCCAGCGGGGATATCAATCAATTTTTTACAACTACATCCAGGGAAAAATGAAAACTCACTACACCAAGTAAAATATTGTTTTGATAAAATTAAAAACAGATTTCACACTGAGACGCAGGTTCACTTTCATAGGTTAGGCTGCCCAATATTTTAAAGTATTTCTTTCATTTGATGTTGCTGACTTGGGTGGTCTGGGCTGGGTACATGCCACATACACATCCTTAGTACAATCTAGTAGTTGCACTGAAATTGTAATATGCTTCGACTAAACTCAATAGCACTACTTTCATTGATCAGAATTTATCAGTAAGAAATGTGATGGGGAGACTAAGTGGGCTTGGGGTGGCATATAGCCTGCTGAAATAATGCTAGCAAAATAGTGCCAAGATAGCCTTAGTCATGCAAAAATGTGATAGTTAGAGCAGAAGATTAAGGCTATAATTTGTCTATGAGATTTATCCTATTGTCTAGGGTTTGATTTCCTCAGCTTCTTTTTTTTGCATATTATGTCAATCTGAAAAAAAAAACATTCCTGAATAAAACAGGAGGTACCTGATTATAGTATAAAACTGCAAAAATAGTATCTGTTAATGAGCCATGGCTAATCTAGTCCTTGAATCTTTATCAGGGACACAGGGATCTAAAATCAGAGATGATTCATTCTGTCCTGATCATTAACTGCTGCCTGTTAGAAGAGCAGACTGTAATGCTCGACAAAATGGGATGAATGGATGAAATGTCTAATCGCGCTCAGTTGTTGAATATGTCACTATTCCCTTTTATGCAATTGTGTGCTCATAAATAGTCCTCATCCTGAGGGAATCATGTAGGTATTCAACAAATAGATGAAGATTTGGACCAACTTCTATTTTCACAGGTCTATATCTGCATTGCTGTCTAAACTATCTGTTCTTATCCTGCATAACCAGGTCAAGTCCACAGTAAAGTATCCATGATCAGAGGAGCAGACAGATATGTAGGTAATAGCTTTCAACCAGTTAAGTCATTCATTTGGGGTGTCCATAAATAATCAGGTACAGTAATTTTTAAGCATTTTCTGTTAAAAGACCTATGTATCTGTAGTGTATGCACATTTAAAAGACTTAAATCTGGTTCCACACTGGTTTGTCATAAACAAATATTTTATGAGAAAAGTAGCTCAATTCTAAGGCAAAATTAGGAACCTTCCTCAAATGGGGAATAGGCATAAGGTCTGTTTTTTGGAAGTACAGTTACACTCTTTAGATATAGTCCCTTTAATTTTCTTGCTAGGGGCTATGATGATGATGTGTGGGAAGGAGCTACAAGAGATATCAGTCATGTTCGGAATGATCGGGCGAGGCCCTACTTCTCGAATAGTACATGTGTTAAGTCCAATCTGACCCATAATAGACATGGTGGTAGGATCATTTTGACCTATACCAATGATATTGATATGGTCTGTGATATTATTCACAAAAATTGGCCTGTGTTGATGGCTGATGATGCCATCAGGGAGATAGTAGGGTCCCATTCCACTTTTAGTTTTAAAAATAATCCTTCTCTTAAGAAAATGTTGTGTTATGGCTATGAGAGGGTCCAATGACGACCTTTGTCTTCCAGGTTAGGCACATATGCTTGTAGGGCTTGTAAAGCTTGTAGATATATATCTGAGGTGAAGACCTATGAGCATCCGATTAATGGTTTTATGTTCATTCCTAGGTTTTATGCTGATTGTGGCAGTCATAACTTAGGTTACCTGGCATGTTGTAGAACTGTGCCTGCTTCTATGTAGGTAAGACCAACCATTCTTTGAGCGAATATATTTTGGAATGTTATAGCTATATAAGAAGGGAGGTTGCAGCAAGTGCACTATATAGACACATTAAGTCCTATCCAGATCACACTTTTAGTTTTTTGGTTTTACAACTTGTAAACACCGGATTTCGCAGTGGTGATATAATTAGTAAAGTAGAAGTAGCTGAGACCAGATGCATTACTACCCTTCAAGCGCATAGGATTCCTGGCTTGAACAGAACTATACCTTTAAAACCTGTATTGAAGGCAAGGGGATTCTTTCATTGAATCTTTTCTATGATTTGTTAATTGTTTGATTTTTTTTTGATTATTTAAGGCTGTGTTGATCTGTTGCATTATGGTCTGATGAAGTGCATGGCGTATGCACAAAAGCGCTTCCTATTTTGTTATTTTAATAAATATTCAGCGATTTTATTTCCTGCTGTGTTGAACAGTATATTTTTGTTTTTTTGCGTTTGATATTTTGGTACTATCATTCTTCATTCACTTGGTCTGCTTCGTTTGCTCTAATTTACAAATCTTATCTAGCAGAGTATCACTTTAGTAAGTGTGCACATATTTTCTGACTGCACCCACAGCCCCACTATAATCATGCTAAACAAAGCAAGTTGCAGAAAATACAAGATGCAACTTCTCTAATATTTTTGCTTACTTTTAACATGCTAAAATGAAATACTTTTTTGCAATGCAATATATAGGAAAAAGGAACTGCTGTACAATTTGGATGAGCATACTTGCTTCATAGACTGTGTGTGTGTGTGTGTGTGTGTGTGTGTGTGTGTGTGTGTGTGTGTGTGTGTGTGTGTGTGTGTGTGTGTGTGTGTGTGTGTGTGTGTTTTCAGATGCAAAGACGTCCAGAAGCCCAAGTGGTTTAATAACTAAATCAGTAAAGTAAAGTAAACCAGTAAAACCTGGTCATTACTAACATGGGCGACTGTTGCTCTACACCACTAGTCAACTCCTCCCTGGTTGGATCCGACCACAAATGAATCACCTTGGAAATCCACATCCCTCCCACTCCCCCTCCCCACAATGGTAACCACCATGAAAAACTTCTCCAAAGCAAACTTTGGGCTCCTAAAAATAGAGGTGACTAACTTCACGGCACCCATGCAAATGGAGAATAGTTGCATGACCACCAAATTATAAACCAATGCACTGTACGAACACATACACAAATGCACCAATCTCGCCATGCCCAATAGAACCAAGACACTCTCTTCCAAAAAAAGGAAGCCAATCTGGTGGCCCCTTGCCATAAACAAACTCTACAGCAGAAGGAGGAAACTGATGTGGAATAAGGTAAAGTCCCAAGACTGGAAAAACCCCCTTATCAGCCTCAACAAAAAGTTGAGATCCCTCACCAAATCCTCTAAAGCTAGCTATGAAAACAGAATTGCAGCAGATAGTAAAAACGACCACAAGGCCTTCTATAGTTATGTAAAGTATCTCCACGGCAATACTCAGATTTGATCTGAGCTACTGCACAATGGTACCTCCTACAGATATTGCCAATATACTGGCCGAAAGATTTAGTGCCAACTTTACCCCTCTCCCTCCCCAAAGGACCAGTCACAATACCAGTAGATTGCCAGGCATGCAATATTACTGCTGCACAGGTTAAAACATCACTGTCCAAGGCCAAGAATACAGCTTCTATGGGACCTGAAAATATCCCTGGCTGTGTCCTACATGAACTACAGACTGAACTGGCACCTCTCCTGTCTACCCTGTTCAATCACAGCCTCACCTCAGGCTTTGTCCCTACCAAATGGTTGGTGCACTGCTACAGTCATCCCTCTCCACAAAGGAGGAGTGACTACAGACCCTGGGAACTATCGCCCCATTAGCCTGATGAGTCTGATATGCAAAGCTATGGAATGCATCATCATGGACCTAATAAACAAGGATATAGGAAATCTCCAAACTCTGGATCCCACACAGTTTGGTTTTGTGAAAGGTAGATCATACCTGCTCAACTTGGTCAACTTCTTTGAGTCAGTCACCAGAGCTGTGGATGAAGGCAAGATGGTTCATACAGCCTACCTTGATCTCGCCAAGACCTTTGATATCATGCCCCACTCAGGAATCATAGAAAATCTCACTAAGCTAGGCATCAACCCCTATATCACTAGGTGGGTTGCAAACTGACTCACAGATAGAACCCACAGTGTGAAAGTAACTAACTCCAAGTCAGACTACCGACCAGTCACTAGTGAAGTCCCACAGGGTTCGGTCCTGGGTCATCTCCTGTTTGGTATCTACTTCTCTGAAGTCCAGGCCAACACGAAGGGACTCTGGCTGACAAAGTTCACAGATGATTGTAAGTTGGGAGCTATTATTAACTCCCCAAGTGATGTTGACATCCTACAGAAAGACCTTACTGAGACCAATGACTGGTGTCAGAACCATAGCCTTAAGCTCAATGCCAAAAAATGTGTCATCACCCCCTTTGGGAAAAACCCAGTTCCCATTAATTACCACACTGATGGTAGTCTACTGAACACAGAAGGCGTTATAAGAGATCTGGGAACACAGCTTGATAGCAACCTCTCTTTTGACCACCACATTGACACTGTGGTCAGAAAGTCCTTCTATGTGGCACATCTCATTACTAAGGGTTTTGCATCCAGGAAGAAAGATGTCATTGTCTCCCTCTACTCTTCCCTCATTAGGCCAATTATTGAGTACAATATCCCATTTGTCATGTACCTCACTAAACACCTGCAACAACTGAAGAGGCTGCAAAAGTACCTCACAAAGAGGATCCTAGGTCATAAACATTTGTCCTGTATAGACAGACAAAAAACTCCAACTATTCTCTGTCTCATATCACCTACTTATTAGAGACAATCTCTGCTTGTCTTACAAAGCCATGTCTGACCCAGCTCTGTTAGAAATGCTGCATCTAAAGAAATCCCAAGCCCTCCACACCACATACTCCAGAGACCTCAACCTCATTACCACAATCAACAGAACATGCTGGAGGGACAGATTTGTAACCTAAAGACTGCCCATGCTATGGAATAGACTTCCCATACATGTCAAGTAGAGTACGTCACTGGCCCTCTTCAAGAGAAATATTGATGAGTTAATGGGAAATAGA
The DNA here is from genome assembly GCF_019279795.1 of Protopterus annectens. NCBI lineage: Eukaryota > Metazoa > Chordata > Ceratodontiformes > Protopteridae > Protopterus > Protopterus annectens. The sequence continues at coordinate 211,830,130 of NC_056739.1, read as the reverse complement.
AAATTGACCCCAGGATCACTTCAGTGGCTTTACTCGACAGAGGCACTGGGAACTAAGGTCAGGTGGCATGATGCCAGGGTAATCCTATGGGCTGGGCTTGTAAAAGCTCCAGGGCCATTAGCCTAGTGCACACTTTGAACCTATAAATGTCCGTTATGACAACTCACTTGTCATTACTTTCATTTATAGAACACATTTATTTTTGCACAGAAGTGCTGCATGAAGCACTGTTTGCTTAAGTCACTTTGCTCAGAGTGACACAGTAGACAACGGAGGCAGGAAGAATCAAACCCTGTATCCTTAACTGCAGAAGGCAGCTTATTAAAAGATTGGAGTCCTCAACACCAACTGCCAGACCTCCATTAACATCTTTTTTGGGAAATCACTGATGATTACTCTGTCAATGTCATCCATTAGAGTTTCATAGTTTTCATTGTTCAGAAAATGTATGTCCATGCAACAGCTGTTGTTGTTCTATTAAGTCTTTAAGTGCATTAGAGTTGCCTGGCACTTAAGACATTGAGCTAACAAACTGCTTGCTCTAGCCAAAAGTACAGAGTTTGAATACTCCCACCCCCAATTTGTCTACTGTGTGACAGTCAGCAAGTCAGTCTTACAGTACACCTGGGTCAGCACTGAAAAGAGATACTTTTCCAGTGGGTTTACCAGGTTAACAAATACATAAAAAAATAGTATATAAAGTGTCCCTTTTGGATTCTTTGTCCTCCCTGCCATTATTTTTTTATTTGTCCCAAATTCTTGATTTGCAAGTAAGTTGAGGATTATTTTGGTCTGTTTCTTCTAAAAATGTGTGGTTTTCTATCAAATTATTGTCGATTGTAGTCAATGAATAATGTCAGGTATGTGAATTTCAGACTGTCTTTTTCAGAAAATGTTTGTGAATGCAACTTTCTAAGTATATAAGAGAAAGATAAAAAAAAAAATGATTCCTGATTTCTGGTTCTTTGTCTCCGATTCTTGAGCTGAGGTTGGAAAAGCACGAAAGGTGCATGGTGATGTACTGTATGGTTCTCACAGTAGTGTGCTGAAACACACTTCGCTGTCATTATTTATGCATTTGTTAAATTATTTTATTGCAAGAAAATATCTGAATGTAATCTCTACAAGGGACTGTAATTGATGGTCACATCTGTGTGTGTGTGTGTGTGTGTGTGTGTGTGTGTGTGTGTGTGTGTGTGTGTGTGTGTGTGTGTGTGTGTGCGTGTGTGTGCGTGTGTGTGTGCGTGTGTGTGTGTGTGTGTGTGTGTGTGTGTGTGTGTGTGTGTGTGTGTGTGTGTGTGCACGTGTGTGTGTGTGTGTGTGTGTGTGTGTGTGTGTGTGTGTGTGTGTGTGTGTGTGTGTCTGTGTGTGTGTGTGTGTGTGTGTGTGTGTGTGTGTGTGTGTGTGTGTGTGTGTGTGTGTCTGTGTGCATGTGTGTTTCTGCTTTTGTGTATCCTCATCCCAGACTAGTTGTACTGTAGAGGAAGGAATTGATTGTAACAAACAGCAGCTTCATCATAAGAGTCATGTGTTGGGGCATACTTCTAAATTGTCTACATTTTCAAAAAATGCCTGAATTTTTGCATCCCATTGTGTCTGTTCCTCGTAAAATTTGAGATTTTCTGGTAAATCACTAAGGATTGAAGTCCCTAAATATTGACATACATTACAGTTTCAGACTCCATATTCTTCAGAAAAATGCATGCTGATTCAAAACCTGTTGTGCTAGCAACTTTCTAAGTCTGCAAGGACAATATTATAGCTTCATAAGATCATAGGAGATTACTAGGTTATCGACCCAGAGATCATTTTAATCCTAGCCACTCCAACTCAATGTAATACTGTAGAGGTACCACTCAATACCCAAGATTGCATTTAGTGAAGACTGCCCATGTCCAGGAGTGTTCCCTGGAAAGAATTTGCAGTGCCTCATCCACTCATCCAGGTTCCTCTTGAACAGTGTCATAGAGGTGCTCTGTTTCACATGTATTGTTAGCCTGTTCTAAATACGTGGCAGGCAGTGAGAGATAAATCTGTTCCTCAAGCATGTCCTACTTCAGTCACAAGCCATATTTAAGTCCCTGGAATGGGTAGCCCTAGACCCATTTGATTTATGGATATGCAGTAAGTTCATTAGGTTTGGGTATTGGATTGCTCTGTAGGCCAGGCATAAGTCTCCCCTAAAAAGTCTATATGATACGGAGTATAGTGACCGAGATTTTAGTCAATCAGTGTAAGGCACATGCTGGAGGCCCTTGATCTTCTTTGTTAGAAACCTCTGCGGTATCTCTGATTGCTGTAGATGCTTAGTATGGTACATACTGAATGGGGGATTATACTCAATTATGGGCCAGATAAGTGCCGAGTATAGGGGGGTTATAGCTACTTTTGCTCTCAAGGTGATGCCTTTACTAATCAAGTGAGCTACATGGAAAGCTTTCCTTACAATGGTAGACACATGGTGGTCAAAGTTAAGGTCGTCATCAACCTGTAATCTCAGGTTCCTTACCACTTCATGGGTACTTCAAGGGTTGGGAGGGTGGCCTAATGGTTAAAGTGTTTGCCTTACAAACACAAGGTTCAGGGTTTGAGTCTCACAAGGGATAATTGGCTTGGCTTAAAGTGGCTCACAAGGGCAGTTAGCTTAGCACTAACCTATGAACCTATATTTATTTAGGGTATTGCTATTGATTTGATAGTGCGAAGGGACATTGTTTGTGCCAAAAGGAATGATGATGCATTTCTTTACATTCAATTTGAGACCGTGACTAATAAATCTGTGTGAGACCCTCCTGGAGTACACTGACATCATTTGGGGATTCAATGATTGCACCTAGTTTGGGGATTCAATGATTGCACCTGGCAGATCGATTCAGTGCCAACTTCACCCCACTCTCACCCCCTAAATGGCCCATCTCAATACCGGAAGATTGCCAAATTCCAGTAATAACGGCCACACAGGTACAAAATGCACTCTCTAAAGCCAAGAATACAGCATCCATGGGACCAGATGACATCCCGGGCTGTGTACTACATGAACTACAATATGAACTGGCACCTCACCTAAGTGTCATGTTTAATCATAGCCTCACCTCAGGTTTCATGCCCACTGAGTGGCGCAGAGCTATAGTTATCCCAATCCACAAGGGAGGATCCACCTTGGATCCCGGAAACTACCGTCCCATCAGTCTGACAAGCCTTATCTGCAAGGCCATGGAGCGTATTATCATGGAACTTATAAACAAAGACATTGGCAACCTTCAAACACTGGACCCCACCCAGTTTGGGTTTGTGAAGGGCCGATCTTGTCTCCTGAACATGATTGACTTCTTTGAATCAGTCTCCAGAGCCATGGACAAGGGTAAGGTGGTCCACACAGCCTATCTAGACCTTGCCAAGGCCTTTGACACCATCCCCACTCTGGAATCATAGATAAACTTACTAAGTTGGGCATTAATCCCTATGTCACCCAATGGGTTGCTAAATGGCTTACTGATAGAACCCACACGGTAAAAGTAGCCGACTCCAAATCCAGCTCCAGACAAGTGACAAGTGGAGTACCTCAGGGTTCAGTCCTGGGGCCGCTCTTGTTTGGCATCTACTTCTCTGAAGTACAGGTCAACACTAAGGGACTCTGGCTAACAAAGTTTGCAGATGACTGCAAACTGGGAGCCATTATTGAATCCCCAAATGATGTGGATACTCTACAAAAGGGCCTTACATAAACAGATGCTTGGTGCCAGAGCCATGGGCTCAAGCTCAATGCCAAGAAATGTATTGTTATCCATTTGGGAAAAAAACATGTATCCATGAATTACCATATAGGTGGCAGTACACTAAACACAGAAAGTGTGATAAGAGACTTAGGGACACAGGTGGACAGTGGTCTCACCTTCGATAATCACATCGCCACAACAGTCAGGAAATCCTTCTATGTGGCACACCTCATCACGAAGGGCTTTTCATCCAGAAAAAGGAGGTCATTGTCCCACTGTACTCATCCCTCATTAGACCCATTATAGAATACAATGCCCCATTTGGTATGTACCTCTCAAGACATCTGCAACAACTGGAAAGGCCTCAGAAATACCTCACTAAAAGAATCACAGGCCTAAAGCAGATGCCCTATGCTGACCGCCTTAAAAACTCCAGCTATACTCTGTCGCAGATCGCCTACTCAGAGGCGATCTCTGCTTAACATACAAGGCCATGTCAAACCCAGAGCTGTTGGACATGCTACACTTAAAGAAATCCCAATCCCTCAGAGCTACACACTCCAGGGATCTAAACCTTGTCATCACAATAAACAAAACATGTTGGAGGGATAGGTTCCTGACCCAGAGACTCCCCAGACTCTGGAATAGATTGCCCATACATGTCAAGCAGAGTGCCTCTTTGGACCTCTTCAAGAGGAACCTTGACGATTGGATGGGAGAAAGGAAATTCACCCCAGGGATCACGTCAGTTGCCCTGCTAGACAGGCGTCCAGGAAAGTAAATAATGTGGGAAGAAATATTCAGGGAATTGTTATGGCTAGGCTTGTATAGGCCCTAGGGCTGATAGCCTAGTACTAACCTATGAACCTATGAACCTATAATATTCAAAGTCTGTCCCTGGTTTTGGGCATTTGTTTCCCCATTAATTTTGGCTTTGTCCAGATTTCTTGCTGTTAGAGATTGAGAGGTATGTCTTTGCATATGATCCTTGGTTGCTTGTTTTGTTGACTATTATAGTGTGTCTCTTTGGCTATGAATCAAATGGACAACATGACGTCTATGAGCTTAATGTTAAAATATTAATTATGAATGCATTTTTATTGTAACTTGTTTTTTTACAGGCACACATATGCAACATGCATGGTTGGGTTGCAACATTCTGGTACTTAATACAGATGAATAAGGCTATGATCAGTTAATGAACTGCTACCTATAGTACAAGGTTTGATTCCCTTAACCTCTGTTTGTCTTTGTTGTGACTCTGTCCAAGTCACTTCACCACTCCTGGACTGCTCCTGAGAAGGGATATTTGTATCCAGTGTACTGTCCCAGGCTGTTACGAAATACACTATACATTTGCCTTTTGAATTATTGCACCTTTCACATAGCTGCTAATTGCTGCTTCACTATACGCTATTTAAATATTAATCCCAGCAGGTCTCTTGAAGTTTAACATGCTTTCAGCTTAATTCATGGGAGCTTCAAGGGGATAGGAGTTTACTGTTGTTCATGCTAAGTCTGATTTCGGTATTAAAGTATTTTATTTAGTTAACGGCTTTGTTTTTGCTGTAAAATGTTTAATACATTTAAATCCAAATTTCTGATCAGTGCAAAACACGTACAACTTCGAGATTCATTTTCTCCTTTTATTATTTATTATGGCACAGATATCTTTGTGGCATTCTCTCACTTTTTTGTATTGTTAGCTACTAAGTTGGTCTGTTAAACTGTAGCATACTAACACTTCCACAATCCTTGCACAAGAAAAATTTAGATTTCTGTGTTCTATATATTGCCAGGATATGTAAAATACGTAAAAATATTATTAGACTGTTGCATTTATTGGCATTTGTTCTTTCAAAGTAAATATAGGGAAATTGTCATTGATTATCAATAACTTGTGGGTGAATTGTTACCATGCATGATATACTTTGTGTTTTAGGGGGGGGGGGGTCTCCATATGTCCTACATGTGCCCCACCAGATAACTACCGTGTCCCAACAAGAAAAGAAACCAGAGACCACTGCAAGTGACAACTCAGACCAGAAATAAGAAAGATAATATTAAACAACAATAAAATGGTGACAAACCCAATACCATCATTAATAGGTTAACAGATTCTATGTGCAACAAACTTAGGCTAAAACCAGAAGTGCAGAATGCCAAGAGAAGAGAGTTCATGTGCAGTTCAAAAAAATCACAAATATTTAAAGGCTGTTTCGAAGAAAAGGCCGTGTGATTTGCTGAATAATAATCCTTCATGTAGAAGAAATCCTATATGAAGTATAACCAGCAAAAATGTGAAATAAGATAAATGTCTTCCTTCAGAAATGAGAAAGCACTATAAAGGAATGAGCACGTTATTTATGTAACTGAATTTATTTGTAGACATAAGTAGAAGGTAAAAGATAAAAACAGTGTTTGCATATAGTAACATTTACGTAGGAGAAAGGGAGGTAAGAGCGGTAGAGGTGGATTAAAGGGGAGGACACAAGATGGAAAGAGTAGTGGTAGAGTGGTAGAGCAGGAAAAGGGAGGAAAGAGCGGTAGAGGTGGATTAAAGGGGACGACACAAGATGGGAAGAGTAGTGGTAGAGCAGGAAAAGGGAGGTAAGAGTGGTAGAGGTGGATTAAAGGGGAGGACACAAGATGGAAAGAGTAGTGGTAGAGCAGGAAAAGGGAGGAAAGCAGTGTGAGGAAGATGGAATATCATCAGTGTGTTAGCGATGAAAAAGGATGACGTATATCATGGATTGTTCTTTAAATCACAAATCTTGCTGATTTAGTCAGGTAGCATTTAAGGACAGTTCTGCATTATTTGCAATTGTTTACATCTTTGATGGCTGGTGTAGGAATTTGCAGAGTTTAGATGCTTGAAATAGTAGCCATTTAGAATTAGAAAGGACAGAACTGTAGCTTTGGCTTCTTGGGACTAATGCACTAAAGCAGAAATGTTTATTGTTCATGTATGTGAAAGCTTGTTTTTCATGAGAGGCAGATACTGTTAGACACCATAATGTAGTTGGTTTTAATCGCCTTATTTATTTTTTTTTTTGTGAAAGAGAACACATTATGGTAGTTTGGCCACATGCAGAAAAGGAGGTGTTGATTTGGTGAAGTAGATTTGAGAAACAGGAAGAAGGCACTAGGAAATGAGGTCATCCTGCCAACAAATTGGTAGATTTCATGCAAGAACACCTACATCAGTCAGGCATTACTTTTGAGGATGATAGGACACCCCAACCACCCATAAATAAAAATAAAAATGAGCTAAAGGATTTGTTGATGATAAAGACTAAAACTGATAAAACATTATAGGTGAATATGAATTGCCAAATGGTGAGACTGTTAATTATTCTGAAATACATTCTGAACCAATACATAGAAAACCAATTATCTGAATGGATAGAGGGGTCCAAATGGGGAGAAACTAAATCAGCAAGCAAAGGAGAACAGTATTAGGTTCATAGGTGTGTATTAGGCTAATGGCCTTGGAGCCTATATAAGCCTAGCCCAAAAAGATTCCCCGGCATCATGCTGGAATTTTAATTTATCATCAAGTCTTAGTGAGTACCTTCATGAGGTGGACCCTGTTTTTCACAAAACCTCACCAAGATGACACTGATATATAGACAGTATTTTATATAGCATATATCATGGACAGAAGAAGGTTAAAAAAGAAAAAAAAGCTGGGAGCACAAGACCCAGGATAAAAAAGTGCCCAGTCCTGCTAGGTGCACTGGTGGCAGGACTGGAAAAAATGACAGTGTAGAATCCTCAAGACACAGAAATATACCTACAATGGGGCTAGGCCAGGCTTAGAGGGGCGAATGCCCTCCCACCCCATTGTAGAAAAAAGTAGTAGTTCACAAAAATCACAAAAAGTGATAGGTCAAAAAGGAGCCATAAAGACAATAGAGTGGACTATTGAGGATAAGAAAGAAATTATGTAGTGTTACTATTATGCAAGAAGCCCAGAATTTCCAGGCAGAAGACATACAAAAAAGATTAAGAGAGAAGGTGCAGAAAAGAAAAATACTTGCGCAAGAAAAACTTTCAGAAGCTTCAAATAACAATCTGTGTTCATTAATACAACAGATTTATGAAAAACATTATATAGACCAAGAAACCTTGGAACATTTGGAAAAAGAAGAGAATGAGGAAGTGTAAACATACAAAAGAACAAAGTCTAGAGATTTTTTGAAAGATTTAAAAAAGAAATATGGACATGGGAAAGAGAGAGGTATCTGGTATGGTGCAACATTTATGCAAAGGAGAAATACAAATTAATCAATACAAAAAAGCAGCCCCAAATATGTTCAAAGAAAAGTACAGGCAAAGGAATCCAGATATGGAACATTTCACAATACGAAAAATAAGATCACAAAGAGGGAATGTAGAACAGATTAGTAAAGTAGAAGTTAAATAGAAGCAGAAGTTATGGAATACCCGCGAAGTGAAAGATTTAGTGTAGAAAGTCTAACCGAGGTTATAGCACAACATGGTGGAATAACGAGTCCCCTAAGCAAGGAGAAACAGGAGGAGCAGGAGACATCTGAAGATGAAATATGGACATCGGAAAGATAAAAATATTTAATATGGTGCGATATTTATGCAAAGGAGAAAGCAAAACTAATCAATACAAAAAAAGGGACACTAAAGATATTTGAAGAGAAATACAGCAAAGGCATATGGATATGGGACATTTTACAATATGAAAACAAAGAGGAAAAGTAGGAAACATGATTAGTAATGGAGAAATTAAAGAAATAGAAATTGAGGTTATGGATTACCTGTGAAATGAAGAATTTAATGTAAAGAATCTAACTTTGATAACACCACAACAGGATAGAGCAATGGATTTCCAAATTAAGGAGAAGCCAGTGAAGCGGGAAACATCTGATCAGTTGCCATATGAAGATACTTTGGAACCTTCCACAGAAAACCAGTACAACAATTCAATTGCAGTTGCACAATAAGGGAAGGAACAGGAAACTGTGGCAACTCTGATGCAGTCAATGTTGTGGTGTGATAGGCTAGCGAGTTCCCATATGAAAGAGCAACAGATGGTCCGGGATGAAACTGAAGACAATGTGGCATAGGAAGATGCTCTGGAACTTTCTGTATAATGTACGCAGGAAATGGAGAACAAAGAATGTGCCCTTGGTTTAGCAGAAAATGATCTAAGGGTTGCTTGATTTAATAGAAAAGGACAGACATATTAGGATCAGTGAAAGAAACAGACTACAGAAAGTCAGTAAATGCCCTAAAAATTAGAAGTTTGATAAAACAAATGAAAACAGTAATTAGGACTGTTCACAAAAATTCATGTGATATAATAGAAGTAAACAGGGTATATTACTGTGCAGCTAAATTAATAACAGATACAGACTTAACACAAAAACAAAGATCATTATTTATTTTATTTTTTATTTTACATTTGTTGACCGGGCTAGTCCAGCTGGATTTATGTCCATTTTCAGTGGAGGCCCGGGGAGAAAAGCTCCAGAGGTAAAAACAATTTTAAAAATACAAATAATTCATAGTACAAATGTGTTATGCAATGGGAAAAATAAAATGTAATCACTTATATTATAGATCTTAATGAACTAAAAAAGCTAACTTAGAAAGTGAGGCTTGGGGAGAAAAACTCCAGAGGTAAAAACAATTTTACGAATACAAATAATGCATAGTACAAATGTGTTATGCAATGGGAAAAATAAAATGTAATCACATATATTATAGATCTTAATGAACTAAAAAAGCTAACTTAGAAAGTGAGGCCTGGGGAGAAAAACTCCAGAGGTGAAAACGATTTAGGGAAAGGAAGAGGAGAAGTCAAATGCCATCATGGAAGTATCAATAGAGAAAACTACAAAGCAATAAAGACAAGAAGTGTCACTGGTAGAAGAATATAGAAGAGGGAACAGATCAATAAAAATAGTGAGAAAGACATGATAAAAGCAGTGCACAGTATCAGAACAGATCAGGATCTATAGTGCAGTATCGCATATAATAGACTAAAAATATTAGCATAGGCAGAAAAAGATAGAAGATATGCAGATAAGTGCAAAATAGGCAATTTATTGATGACCCTAAAAAGTTTTATAGAGAATTGGGAAACAAGGCAAAAGGTATTGAAACGCCACAAAAAAAGAAGAAATAGATACATTTTGGAGAAATATTTCTGAAGATCCTGTGGAACATAACAAAGATGCTGAATGGATAGAAGAAGTAAAAGAAAGAATAAGTTCAAATGTACAGGATATGAAATGGAATGAAATAACGGCCAGAGAGATTGAAACAAAGTTAAGAAAAATTCCTAACTGGAAAACCCCAGGCCCAGATGCAGTACCTAACTTCTGGCTAAAAGCATTAACATCTTTACATGAAGATTTGGCCGTGAGCAAGAACTATTTATATGCACACCCCAAATAGACACCAGCATGGTTAACAACAGGGAAAACAATTATCCTACTTAAGAGTGACTCTGCAAGCTATCCTAAAAACTATAGACAAATAACATGCTTTCTGATGATGTATAAACTATACACTGGAATTGATGCCAACAGAGTTTATAGTCATTTAGAAGAAAAATCAATTATGGCAATAGAACAAAAGGGTAACAAAAGAAGGTCATATGGAACAAAGGGCCATTTGTTGTTAAAGACATAATGGAGAACTGTGAAAAGGGGAAGAATCTAAGTATGGCATGGATAGAGTACAAAAAAGCAATTAACAGTATCCTACATTCATGGATCAAAGAGTGCTTAAAAAGGTATAAGATACACCCTACACTGATTGATTACATTACAGCGACCATGAAACAGGGGCAAACCACTTTGCAGTTAAGCCATGATAAATGAGAAATTATTATTCCAGGGCTAAAAATTCAAAGAGGGATATTCAAGGGTGACTCTTTGTCACCGCTACTCTTTTGTCTTGCCCTCAACCCATTAAGCTTTCTACTTAACAGATTAAGTCATGCCTACAATTAGGCTCCCACAAAACAATACCTCTCAATTGTACAGATTTTTGCAGTATTTCAAGATTTTTGCCCCATATGTTTGGTCCATTTTTCATAAAATTATAGTTTTCTGGAAAATTAGTGGTAAGTCATTAAAGATTAAAGTTAGAAAATAATGACAGACATTTGAGTTTCAGACTTCATATCCTTCAGAAAATCCATGCTATTATTCTATCAACTTTCTAAGTCTGTAAGAGCAATATTTAAAAATTGTTCCTATTTTTGCGCCTTTGTACCACTTTTGTTTATGGCTTTGTCCAGATTTCTTGCTGTAAGCGGTTAAGAGGTATGGCAAAACTTCTCATTTTCTTTTTGTGGATGATTTAAAATTGTATAGTTCATGAGATGAGGAACTGAAAGCACAAATGCAAGTGGTCAAAACTTTTTCAGATGATATAAGAATGTCATTTGGTCTTGTTAAATGTGCAAAATCAATCTTTAAAGCAAGAAAGCTGCAGCACCAAGAAAACATCAGCCTGGGACAGGAATGTCATATAAGAGAACTTGAAAAAGAGGGAGCGTATAAATATTTGGGAACTGACGAAGGACTAACAAATGTGAATAAAACTTGGTAAGGAATATTTTAGAATACATCTAGGAACAAAGTCCAAGTTATAAACCAATTTGCTCTTCCTGTCCTAATGTATAGTTTTGGAGTGATTGACTGGCCCCAAAAGGTGTTGGATCGGTTGGACGGGAAAACAAGAACGATACTTCATGTCTATCAAATGATTTATAAAAATTAGTGTATACCAAGACTATATATTCCCTGTTCTGAAGGAGGTATGGGCCTCCTTGAAATTGATTACACATATACATCTGCAATTGTAGGACTGCATACATATCTGCTGACCTCACAAGATCCAGTCATAGTGAAAGTTTTAAAACAAGAGGAGAATAAGTCTAAGATGACTTCCTTATTTAGGCAGCAACAGAATATGCCAAAAAACAAAAGAAAGAATATAAGGTTAAGGATCAGGTGAGAAGGCATGAAATGTGGAAAATGCATAAATATAGTTGCAAATATAGAAAACTCCTGGAACAACCTCATGTTGATCAGGATCAAATACAGGAATGGTTAAGAATGGATGATTTAAACCAAAAGATGAAAGGTTGATATTGGCGGCCCACAATAGTGGACTCTGTACACATTGGTTTACCAAGTCCACTGAACATGTAGGAGAAACAGATAAATGTAGGTTTTGTAAAACAGAACTGGAAACAGTCACACTTATTGTTGCTGGTTGTGATATACTAATGGCAGTAGGACTGTATACTTAAAGGCATAATAATGTGGCAGGTGTCTTGCATTGGGGACTGTGTAAGCATTATAATATAGAAGTAGCTGAGAAGCATTGGTAACATGAGCCACAAAGCATCATAGAAAATGGTGACGTTTATATCACGTGGGATCACTCATTCCCAACAGTGCAAAAAATATATGGGAGAAAACAAGATAACAGTCCATGAAAAGAAGACAAAAGTAGCACTGATCATTGAAATTACTACACCCAGTGACTACAGTGTCTTTCGTACAGACAGACCAATATCATAAAATACCAGGATTTGCAGGCAGAAATGAGGGTGATGTGAAAGGAGGATACCCAGACAGTTTCAACAGTAGTAGGAGCAACATGTCTTATAAAAAAAGAATTTACAATTGTACTTCTGTATGTTGCCAATATATGTAACTCTGTGTGAACTGCAGGAGTCATCATTACCGGGCACATTGCTGACGCACTTAAGGATAACATCAAAGATTGAAACAATACTAATTTCATGAACTTTAATTATACTTTGACTTAGGAATCGTGTCCATTCCCGTCTTGGTATTAGAAACCCAAAAGACTTGGAGAAATTATAAAAGAGACAAACCAAGACTGTTCAAATACAGATGCCAGGATCATCTGGAAATAATGAACGAATCTGCATATCAAACGTCACAGGAACCTGATGAGTGAATGCAGAGCAGTTGAGGAAGTTAAAGGCGATGGAGATGAAGTGTCTGAAACAGATAGTAGGACCCACACTGTGGAACAGGCAACTACATCAGGATATCAGAGAAGAAGCCAACGTAGCTCTATTTCCCGAAGCTTTAGGGAGAGCTTTAACCTACTGGTTGTATCACTGGAAATCAAGAGCTGTTGCTGATGACTGCTCAAGACTTCCAATGATGCAATCAGTAGGATTCATATCACATATAGTACTTCCTAGTGTCTAACAAATATTTCCTACATTTGTTTTTAATGGTCTTCAATAAAGCCAAGAATTAAACAAAAGTGGCAATCACTAGATAGTAGAATCCTTCATGCAGAATATTAATAAAGCTATTAGAATTGACAAATTCAGAGGATTTTACTGAAACCACATGTTGAGAACATATGTCTCCTATATTAAAATAAATGGGTGTCATCAGCCAGTATGATGATTAAACACAACTATTGGAAAAATATACTTTGCATTAACAGGGGCCAGGAGGGCCACAAGGTAAATGACCTGATACCAACATTAGGTATGTCCTACTGCTAGCTAAACTTAATTCACTCTGCAATACAAGTATATTCAAAATTACAGTGCACAAAATCTGCTGATTAACTAACATCACAGAGCTGCACTGTCTAGCTATGATGAAAGTTATGTGAAAGGTAGAACGGATATAATGCTAGATTCTTTGACTTTGAGATTGTCACATGGGGAATACTGACCTTGTCTGACTCATAAAATATGCATTGCCCCCTACCATAATCTTTGGACGTTTAATAATCAAGATGCTTTATCAATAACTCTTCATTCATTTTGTCCAGAATTTAGTAAGGCCACCCCAAAATGACAATTTTGTTCCATTCAATATCAAAATGATTAGCATTGCAGGGTTTTTAAATCCAAGCTGGTGGCTTTTCTTGCTAATGAGTATATATATTATTGTACTTCAGAAACAGTAGGTAACAGAGTGTGATTACAGTAGTCTTTTAAAACTGCAAACTTAAAGTTGATATTGTGTGTATTTTTGCAACCTGCCATTGAACATTTAATACCCTTAAAGATCTAATGACACTAGTTGCACAAAAAATTCCATAACTGTTAGACTGTAAGTACCTTATATAATCTGTACAATACTGCTGTGTTATATGATAAATGCAAGAGTAGGACAAGAGGGGAGCTGCCACTGCTGAAAGCATTTCAGGTGTGAGAATGGCACTTCAGTCTAAGTGCTGACCAATTCCCAGTCTAACCTAGAAAAATTTAGTCAGGTATAGCATGGGCTCCTCTTTTTGCCTTGGGGGATACAGAGTAGGGGCATTGCCCAGGATGCCAACAACCAAGTTACAGATCTGGTTGAATGCACCATTGTATTTATATTCCTGTGCGTGCTTATTTTAATTTTGTTTCTTGTGTTTTTCTCATGTCACGGCTGGAAGGAGTCCTTGGTCCAGACCACCTACACATTTAACACACAAAGTAAATGGATAAAGAGAAAAGGAGCACACAGCAGACAGAAAAGGATACATGGTGATGGAAAAAGGGCTAAAAACATAATCCACAAGGAGGAAAGGCTATTTTTTTTGAAGTGAGAAACAATACAACTGTAATACATTTTTTAGCTTGGCTCCTTAATCTATAAATGAAGTAAAAGGGCTGATGCTTATTGTGTCAAATGAAAAACATCATCACAGCACCAGATGCTGATCTTTTTGAAGTACTGACATGCTAGTGGACAATTCGTCAATATTGTGCATACCTGCATAAATGTGTTCTGTAAACTGAGTTCAGTATGCTGCCTATAATCTTCATGGCTTGTAGATCTGGATTCTGGCAATGACAAGAGACTTGGAAAATAATTGCTATATTTTTAAATTGCATGCAGGTGCACTTAGTAAGCTGCTGGATGCTATGAGCAGAGATGCCACAGGGAGCGACTACTGTGTAGCAAGTAACATTACACAGGAAAGTAGGAAACTTGATAAGGTACAGTGCACTTGACCTACATTATCAGATAGCTTTGCCCCGTACCAGTGTCATGCCACACAGTTTCATTCATTAGGTATAACAGTGCAGCTAGGCTCATTGACATATAGTAATAAGGGGATCTGGTGCTGTGAGACCTGATATTCACAAGAGCTCAGCAGTATCACTATGTGAGAAACAGCGACAGGTGTGATTCGGGCAACAGTTTTGCCTGCACCACAAAAAACTCCATAGTTGGCATTTCGTTCATTGTATTCCCTACCGTGCAAAGGATTTTTTACTCACTCACTGATGCTGCTGTTCAGCTCTGTATATTAAGCAACACATGTGTGGTCAGAAGTGCTACCTGAGCAGCAGGTAATTCCATAATTCCCCAACTATATAAGGATCTTTTTTTAATTATTAGTTATTGTCTGTTTCACTAATGGAAATGAACCTCCAAAAATAATAGAAAAAGCTTTTGCTATTTCTCTATAATTTATGTCAATAAGATAATGTAGCCAAGTTGTTTTATGTCTACAGAGAAGAGATTTGGTCTCCCACTAGCATTGTTTGATACTAAGAATACCTTCAACAGGGTTGGCTAATAACTATTTTTCTGCCTACAGTTTAGATATATACTAAGTCGCAAAGCAGAGATTCAGATCTTGTTACCATCCCTTGTACTCATGTAATTGTTTGTGGTCCTTAAAAAATTTTTTCAGCTCGCTAGGAGTATTAGGCAAGGATGTCCCATTTTTACTGTCCTTTTGGAACCTTTGCCATGGAAGCTGTTGGCTATGACTCTTATCACAGGCCTTATCGCTAATGAGGGCTTGGTCGGCAAAACTTTGTACACAAGAATCATAGTTCTAAATCTGGGCAAGGCTACCTTAGCCATGCCAGCTTCCCTTCCAATCTTTTTCCAGACCAGCTTAGCAGGCTCAAAGCTGTTAACTGAGTTCATCATTATCAACCCCTTTTTACCCATTTTTTTCTACATGGGTCAAAGTATTGAGTCAACAGTCTCTACCTTTCTCGATTCATTATCACACTTCTGCCTTCTTTGACTGTCATGCCTGCCTGTCGCAGTTCTTTCTTCTCTCATGCAATCCATCCATCTCATGGCTGAATGTCCCCATTTCATTTTAACTTCTTCCTATCTCTCCCAAACCATGTTTGACAGATCATTTTATTAACAGCTCTGTCTTGTACAGGAAACTTTTCAAACCAATATAGTGATTAAAAAACTACTACATTGCTCTCTTACTGTTAAATATCCTCCTCATAAAACAGCGACATCTAGTTAAAGAAAAAAATTACAAGAATTATATCAGAAGAAAAGAAAAGGGAGATCACCAACAAAAGACGCTAGTGACTACGTTTTTTCATCCTTTTACATAGAGGTATTTTGCTGCATGGTACTTTATTTTCATGATGAGGCTGCATTTATTTTAATCCATACCTGTTTTCATAAGAGCAGATTTAGACCTACTAAATTGTATAGATACTTCTGACGTTTTTTGTACTGGTTTAATTTGGAGATTGATGATAATTCACAACACAGTTTGTATTAGATGTTCATAGAATCTTTTATTACATTGTGATCAGTAGATCTTAAACAAGCAAAAAAGAAGCATGCAGTGTCATATTTCAGTAAGTATAAATCCCTGAGCGCAGATGTCAAATCAAACCTGAATGCATTAAGTACTTTGGAGTATCGTACAGCAAAAGCCATTTTTTGATGTGTTGCACAGTTTCAGCAGAATAGTAAAAAGTAAGTATTATTCATATCTTATATTCATATGTTAAAATAAACATACTTGATTGCATTTTGAAAAAAAAAAATCACTTCAAGTACAGAAAAGTATATATGGGATTTTTACACATGGGACAGTAAGCCCTCTTCTGCCCATGTGTGAGTGGCTTTACCCCATCCCTATATTTGCTTAATATATTACCATTCAGAAGTTGCTTAGCTTTACGGAGGAAGGAACACCCATCTTCACAAGGTCCTTCCACTTCTGGAATGATAATGTTTAAGTAGGAGGGTGAAGGGGTGAAAGTGTCCTGCTACTCCCCAAAAATCTACTTCAGACTGTAGTCAAAACAAAGATAATAAGAAAAATGTTTAAATTCCATCGTCATTCTGATTCTATTCTATACCATTATCAGACTGAGGCCACACTGCACTTTGCACTTAATATAATGCTCTGAAAGTGTCAGCTAAGCTCCACTGTAGGTCAGTATTTGCAGATGAATGGTCTAGAAACTGTGCAGAAGATATCATTCCAGTAGCCTGGTCCTGAAATGAGAGATTAAAAAATGAATTACAGATACGATTTAAAAATTACATTCTTTAAGCAAGTGGTCTGATAATTACTGGTGATTGTTATTTCAAATACTGATCAGAGTAGTACACTGGGAATAACATTTTCTTTCCTGGTATGACTATAAAAAATCACATAGAATATGCATAAAGAAACATTTAAAATAGACATCATCTTCTAGAATAATTTAATGTGTGTATTCTGAATTTCATACAAAATCTTTCTATGAACTCTATTTCATGTGGAGACATTTATCATACATGCATTAAATATATCACAGCCCTATTTTTTTCTGCAGAAAAGTTCAAAGTAAGGTAGCAAAAGTTTAATGACAAAATAAATTGTTCATCTTGCACTTATATAATGTTTGGTTGGGGATTCATGGCTGAAGCAAAACTCAGCTGCAGAGAGATATGTCTGTCACTGATTTGCTGTGGGGACAGAAAAGCTTGCAATACCATGCCCACACCTTCTGTTTGGTGCACAATACATGCTTGTGTTGTTACACTTATGTTCCAGTATGTATTTTAGGCACTTTTCCCTAGAAACGTGAAGGGAGTAGCAGGTCATACACACCACTAATAAAGGCAATACACATTGTGCACTGCTGATGCCTGCCATACTCTCTGGTATCTCTAGGTGCTTTGGGGGCCATAGGCATTATTTCTTCCATTTGCACTTTGTTACTAAATCTGTGAGCATGATGGTGGAAGCCTCCCTGTGCCCACCATGAATTTTCAACAGCATAATTACTAAAGGGGCACCCATGTATTTTTGATTTATTACTAAAGTATCGACACTTTGATATTGTATGTTGTTAGAATTGCCCATGCTGTTTGCCTTTTGACTTTAGATCATGTCCAGCTGTTATGCAGATTTCACTTTGAAGCATGGCATTCTCTTGAGCTCTGTGCATTCCATTAGCGCACTAATATGTTTATCAAACTGTGTGGCTATTCCTCCTGTCTTCTAGATTAAATATGCTAAGTTATCATAGTCTCCTTCCAGGACTTCTGGTATTTTCCATGTTCAGTCTTTGTTTCCATAACCTGAACCACTGTGGTCCTTACATTACCTTTGTATGTGAACTGAAGGTGTCTACTGTTTTAACCACTGTTCTTGCTTAGTATGTTTAACAGTATTTCTGTGTTTTGTGTCCTTAAGAACATCAGATCTGCAGAACTACACACAGTATTCCTAATAGGATCATCCTGTCTCTCTAGAAAGACCTGAAATATTTGTGTGTTCATTTCTTCTCCTCCTCTGCGTCCCAGCACTCTTCTAGCCATATTGTCCCTCATGTTAATTGCTTAATCTTGGATTACTTGATATGAACAATTTTATGTTCCTTTCCTCATTAGCTGTTGCTATATTTTCCCCTCCAACTGTGAACATAATTATTTATTACATCCCAGGTAAAGTTAACTGATTTTTTTCGCAGATATTAAACTTTTATGTTTTAAGCTTTTCTTCAAATCTTCAGTCCTTCTCAACCTTTGTTTACCTTACGCAAACTTTGTCTCCCATAGACTTTATGTTCTCACACTATAGAAATGGGCAGTAACTGTCTTACATCCTTATACAAATTTATACACAAGACCAATTTTACAGTATAACAGCCCTGTCTGTCTCTACACAGGAGGCAACTAAAAAGGTATTGAGTCTGTGCAAAGGAGATTCACAAACAGAATTTGCCAGTGTTGTAACTTGTTATTCTGACAGGTGCAGTTACTTTAAATTATATATGCTATGCTGCTGATATATAAAAGGAAGCCATCTTTTGACATATAAAGTATGTTGTGATGAAATATTACAAGCAATGATTAACAGAGAGTTGCATCATGCAAAACATCTCTTAGGAATAGTAATATAAAACTACATTTAAAGCCATTGAAAACTAGACTGTGACAATCTTTCATAACTCTAATAATCCTAGAGTTGTGAAATAAATTACCACCATATATTAGACTGACTTTGTCTTTGATCTCCCTTAAATTTAGTCTTGATACAAGAGATGAATATTCAGTATATGATCCTGATTTGGTGGAATCAGTATTTCCCCCAGTCTTTAATCTGAACCCTGTGCTTTGAGCTTATAACAGAGGCTGAACATGCCCAGACTTGGTACAGACCACTGTGACTCTTGCAGTATACATTCATATGCCATAGTGTTATCTTTTTAAATGTGTGTATCATACTGGGGATGCATGTCATGAGAGGCTCCAAAATGAAAGATCAATATTCATAATATCAGGCCCGAGAATGATGAAAAAAGACCAAAAACAAATGAGATCAGTGAATGAGGAAAATTGGTTGAGACCATATGTTCGAGTATCTGAAAAGTCCAATGTAAAAAAAATTACATTTATGCAAGGGGTCAAGCCCCCTACACCCCCTCATACTCCCTGCAAATTATATATACCAACTCTGAGAACACATTGTAGTGGGGAAAAGGGTAAATCCCCCGGTTCCCACTGTACCATGATCAACATAGACATTAATTAATGGGAAATTTACTCTTTTTCCCACTGTAGTGTATTCTCGGAGTTGGTATATATAATGTGCAGTGGTTGTGGAGGGCACAGCCCCCCACATGAGCTGCTGCAGAGGGGATTGTTCCCATGGAAAAAATATATATTTTTTTACATTCCAGTCAAATATCTTAGACCTAATGGTTTGTGAAAAAGCTTGGTATTGCTGAGAGATCTCACAGAACATGAGCATAGCAGCTTCTAATGTCATGAAGTAAATAGCTCTAATGCTAATGGGACTTTTACTGGAGGCAATTACAGGTGCTCCCCTACTTACACCCTTTCAACTTACAAACTTTCAGACTTATGAACAAACTTGTCTGTAAGTCCAAAATTTGATTACTGCATCAGTTCTGAAGTTCAAGCGCCATGTGATACTCCACGTCCCCAGTGCATGACCCTCTCCCGAACATTACCACACAACTGCAGAGAGGGAGAGGGAAAATGTAATGTTTTTTAAGGAAACCACCCCGGCCAAAGTTGGATTACATGGCACACTTAAGATCTGTTCTGGATCCAGTCCATATCAAAGTAACACTGGGGGAGCAAGGAAAGGCTGGTAGACCTGGCAATGGACATGGGTTACTGTGTTAGATGGTGTACAGATGAAGCAGATGAGCAAAATCACTGGAAAAAAAAGTTAGAAAAGTACCTGTTTTCATTTGCCCTTGAAATCACATAGTAAAGTCTGCTATTTAAAGTATGCCGTATCTGAATGCAATTATTTAGTCTATTTGGCTACATTTCTTTTACTGTGTGCATATCAGCTGCTTGGCTGTTACTGCATTACAAAGTATCACCCTAGTAATATAGTAATTCTTTTATCTGTGTAATTCCATGTTTTACTCTTAGCTACAGTTTTTTCAGATGGTTTTCATCAGGGTGTTATATTTTTGAGGAGCAGTAGTGATTGTTTTGTGGCAGGGAATTTATTGCTGCTGTTTCTGAGAGGTGCACATTATCAGTTAAAGATGTAGTTAATGGATTCTTTTGATTTCTCTTTTCAGTTTAACTGCACTGGTACAACTTTGAGCACATTCTGTTAATTGTCAAGGGTGTGTTGGACTTATGAACACTTTCAACTTACGACAACCCCCCAGGAACATAACCTGTTCATAAGTAGAGGAGCATATGTATAGAGCAATTAATATGAATGCTTGCAAGAGAAGCAACCTGAATGGTAACAAAATAACAAATCATCTGTTACTGGTAAAAAATGTCACTGAAGAAGCACAAGCTAAGCAAGAAACCATTGGGATCAGTGTGGTCCTTGTTCTGATAACATTTTACAAAAGTATTCTGCTTATTTTTCTTTTTGTTTTATTGTTCCCTCCCCACAGCTGATCATTAACTGTTTGCTCCCACTGTTTCTCCTCATTTACTAGGTTTACTAATCCCACCTGTCCTCTCCAGACTTATTCTGACCCCATTTGAGACAGGCTTGGAGACTGATACATCCTAAGGCAGATTCACACTGCTGATGAAGGAAATATTTTTTTTTTATTTTATTTAAGCTTAACTTTCTTCCCCTGCATGTGCTCATATTGTCCAGGCACCTCTGCATGTGACTCATCAAATGCATTGCCCCCTTTAGACTACAACCCCATGTATTACCAGTCTCCACCAGGGACCACCTGCAGTGTTGTGCCTAAGCATGCACCTATCTCTTGCCTCTCCATGGGGATGAACAAGCTAATGTAAGCCACTCAATCCCCCCTACCAGCACCACCACAGCTCCTCCTGTGCCCAAGATGCTAAATGAATGTGGGTCATCTAGACTGCAATCAGGGCTTTATCCCTTTATGCCACAGCACCAAAGTATGCTGTTTAATTTGATGCTTGGCATGTTGATCATGTAATTACCATACTAAGATTTCTTGGCATGCAAGTTTTGTGGTGCACAAACCTAGCAGAATGCCCACAGCATTTAGTCAAATGGTGGAGCATGAGCAAAGGATGATGATGTCCTTTGATACGTTTGTTAGGCAAGTTTAATAGAGCGAATGAGGGAATTGCATGGTACCAGTTACACCACCAGACAAACTGGGCATATACGTAGATTCTCAAGGGCTACATAAGTGGATTAAAATGGAGCCCTACTCATTGTAGACTACTGAGGAAGTCATTTCTGGTATGTATAATACTAAATATTTTGTCGGCTGTGGATAAAAGTCAAGGTTTCTGGAAAACACTCTGAGTAGACTTAGATTCTTGAGATTACCTTTCTGTAGATCTCTTTCAGCAGAGATCTCCAAAGAGCTTTGGCTGGCATAATTGAAGGTCTAGATGGTTTGCTCAATGTCCTAGATAGATTGCCTGCATGAGGGTTTACCAAACAGTTACATGATATGAGATTAAGCTGCTAGATAACTGAGGTGGCAGGACGATTTGAAACTCAACGAAGCTAAATGTCATATCTGCACCTCATCTCCTGTACACGGATCATATTCTGACTTCTGAAGGCCTGGAACCAGCTGATAATGTCAGCATTATGGTCACTGTGCAAAAAACACAAAACAAATCTCATGAGCTCCCTAGGATAGTTTATACATGTCAGGGTTCATACCTAACTTATCAGATATTACAGCACCACTCAGGGAGCTACTAGGGATGATGTAATTTGTATTTAAATTTCAGCATAAGGTTAAAGCTTAGAAATGTTGAAACCGCTTGTTATACCATTTGTAGACTCCACTATAGAAGCTGCAGACTTAGTTGTATGGCATCACTTAGCTAGTTATTCTGCAGATTTCTATTAATTGTCTAGGTTTGGGTGTGCAGTGGTATTGCAAAAAGGTTGAGCAGTTGTATACATGTCGAGAACCTTGAATTTGTCTATAACAGTGAAAAATGATGACTACATTTATGACAAAACTCTTATTGTTGAATTGGATCACAAATCACTATAAAGTATTTTCAAATGTTGCATAAAGCTTTAGCTAGGTTATAAAGAATGCTACTAGATCTGCAAAAGTACAATCTTAAAAATCCAGTAATGTCAAATATGTATATAACTTAACCACACACTAAGGCATATGTGTAAAAGAACACATAAATGGACCTAAAAGAACTTATAGTTGTTTCACAATTACCTTTGTCTGCTGCAAAACTCAATGACATTGAAAAGTATACTTCTGAAAAGATAGACATTTAATATCTGAAAGAAATTATGAATAAATGGCTACCACAACTTTCTTCACTCCCCAAAAGCACTGGTATATAGCACAAATGGATTCAAATTTTTGGATAGCCAAAGACTTTTTAAGACATTATTCCACGTAAGTCTAGGCAGGGTTTATACCAGATAGGTTCTGTAATACTCCTTTTTGCCTACATATTGAGAGCTCTGAAACTGTAGAAGCTGTACTTTGTTTACACAGAATATCATAGACGAGATGACCGCCAACTGAATAAAGTAGCACTGAGTTGTTCCAACACAAACATCTGGATTGTTTACTATGAATAAGAGTAATATTCTAAATATTCAGAACAGTCAAACGCTGTAGCAACTACTATAAATGATCTCAAATGTGTTTTTATCAAAATGGTGTACAAGAACAGGTTATATCAGATAATGCTCCATAATTTTTCTTTAGTTTCCATTGCAGTTGTTTATCAGCAGTATCCCATGCCCCCTCCTCAATCTTCTGCTCTTTTCTTGACACCCGTTAGACTTGCCCTTTTGAATCAGGGTTACACAAGTGTGGGATGCCTTAGTAGCCCATAGAAATATGTGGACACTATCTAGGTTTACCAGCACAGCATGATCATGGCAGCTGCTAAGGGACTTTTTTTGTATTCTTTATTCACTGACCCACCTAATTCTCGGTTTATGCTAATTTGCTTATGGCTTGATTTGAATTATAATGTATTTATGGAGACCCTTACTATGCTAGTAAAGTCCTTTTTATAATCAATATATAAACAGTTTACTTTTATTTACTTTCATGTTATGAAACTAAAGTTTGTAGATTTTTTCAGTAGATGTTCATCTAATAATTTAGGTTTATCCTTTACAGTTAACGTTTAAAGCAAAGAGATACATTAATAATGGATAGAGGTACTAAACTCAATACAAAACATATTGCTACTACTAATTTTCTTCTTACCCGTATTGCTCATCTTCCCATCTCATACATTCTTTGCCATAGAATTTGTTCAGAGGAGCATGAATCTAGCCAATTAGCTTTGGATATGGGAGAACAATTGCAAGTTAAATTATACTTAAAAGGCCTGTAAAGCTCTCTGTCTGAGATACAGAGAGAAAAAGGGTTAGAAAGGGCCATGGTGTAAAGTATTAAGATGGTAAACCTCTAGTTTGGAGGATGCTTATAATGTTATATACCCCCCCCCCCCATCACTGACAGTATAATAATAATAGTAATAATAATAATAATAACACTTATTATATTAAGTGATCCCCTCAGGAAAACATCCTAACAAAAGTCCCTAAGTTTTTCTTTATGGATCACCTTGTTCATTCAAGGAAATTTCCAGAAATAGCTGAAATGCCTGTTTGTAAGTCTCTTTTTAAGCAGCATATCAATGGTCATTTTGTAGCTTTATGAACACACCAGGAATGCTATGTTTCAGGTGATGTATTTGTTAGACATTGTCCCTGTAATACACTGTGTTGGACAACTGAATAAGAAAGCGCTGGTGAGGCCCAAGAGCATGTCATGGAAATAAGAAAGGCTTGTTCTGCTCCATTTGCTTACCATTTTTGCAGTTTCATTCACAGGATGGTAATTCTTTAAAGTTAGTATATTATTTATTGTTGTATTCCAGACATATAT
Organism: Protopterus annectens; assembly: GCF_019279795.1. NCBI lineage: Eukaryota > Metazoa > Chordata > Ceratodontiformes > Protopteridae > Protopterus > Protopterus annectens. The sequence continues at coordinate 211,805,785 of NC_056739.1, read as the reverse complement.
TTAGATCTTTCTTTAATATTAAGGCAAAGGGAACCTTTTTTATATTTTTCATATTAAACTCTATTTCCAAAACAAATAGATAATAAGCTAAATGTGAAATATTGGTTTTAATGAATTTTTGTAAGTATGTTAGTAAAAGCTGCTTTTTTATGAATTTAATAATGTTTAATTAAAGGGTAAGGTTTACTACTTTTTCTTTTTCTATTTTAGCATGGCATTCTGTGACTTGTTTTAACTAGAAATGTGGCCAAGCCATTAATTGCTTTATATATTTCAATAAACTATGATTTTTTTTTCAATCACAGAGTGAAAGTATGCTTCATTTGAATTTTTTTTTGCTTGTATTTCAAAGCTGTTTGGGTGATCTAGATTTGGGTAAAAACGGTCTGCCACTATTCTTAAGTACAGAAAGTCAGTGTTACAAGGGATAGGTCTTTCACTGATTACTCGTTGGGAGAAGGATAAAAATTTAAAGTGCCTAATTTATATTCATTATTTAACTGCAGTAAGAGGTTATGGCCTACATCTGTTAACTCATTCACACCTATAGCATCTTTCTGCATGTTTTCTTTTAACACCTTTAGTTCCCTAAGACATCATAACATTTTGGGAGATTGTTTCCTTGACTGATTGATATAACTGATAATGAGCAACATATGAAAAGGCAAAGGTGTAAGAAACTAACACAATTGTTAACCTAGGATGCCATGCGGTTAAGACATTAACCACTCTGACACTTTTTGTTTATATTTACATTCATATTTTTATAACTGAGTAAGCTGCATGTTATTCTGAGCCATGGTGGAAAATAAAAAAAAATGCCACTTTCTGCATAAAGCGGAAGATATAACAAGTTGGCTGATTACAATTATGATGATAAGTGATATATTTTGACATATTCACCAATATTTCCATAACAATCTATAGTATAAGATTGTGTGAAATCTTAGATGATGATGGAGAAATGTCATTAATACGTGTATTGCAAGTTGTAAAGAATGAAATACATTGGAGTGCTGTACTGTAAATTAAACAAATATCATTTTTTTAAATTTCTGTTAACATTTTGGTATTAATGGAGAAAACTGGACAGGTACCACTCAGTTGTCCAGATTTTCACATAATGTTTAGATTTTTCCTCTTATTTTTAGTTTGTGTCTCATAAAAATTGTGTTTTTCTATGAAATCCTTGCTTGATAACTGAAGTCACTAAATAGTGACAAACATTAGAGTTTTAGACTTCATATCCTTATGAAAAATAACATGCTAATGCAATACTTACTGTTCTACCAACTTTCTAAGTTTGTAAGAACATTATTTAAAGTCTGTTCTGATTTTGGACCTTTGAACCCCATACACTTTGGCTTTGTTCAGATTTCTTAAGCTAAGAGGCTGATATAGCTAGACCTTGGAAGTGATTTTGCATAACTGTTAGACTGTCACAGTATTTACAGGGTTTGACAGTTGCATCTCAGTCCTGAGATGACCCTAGGAATGACCTTCTGATAGCTCTCAGTATACATTAGAAGTATAGGTACTTGATAACAGTCAGTGTACATTGAATTTGCAGGAGCGGCATTACTTTTCTGCTTGTTTTTTTTTTTTTTTTAAGTTAATTCCATTTGCAAAGTGAGCTGTCCTTATTATATTAAGTGATCCCTCAAGAAAACATCCTAACAAAAGCCCCTAAGTTTTTATTTATGGATTACTTTGCTCTTTCAGGGAAGTTTCCAGAAATAGATGAGGTTTTGTCTGAAATGCCTTCTTGTAAGTCTGTTCTCAGGCAACATATTAATGGTCATTTTGGTAGCTTTATGAACATACCAGGAATGCTATATTTCAGGTGTCCTATGTCTAATGCATTGTCCCTGTAATGCATTGTGTTGGAAAAATAAACACCCGGTTAAAAAAAATAAACTGTAGGGACAAATCATTAAGGAATGGATGGTCATACCCATTACAAATGAAAGCAGTGAGGCAGCTATTCATGCATTCATCTCTGTCTTTCTCTCTCTCTCTCTCTCTCTCTCTCTCCATACAATTTAATCTGCTTTATTAATATGTTTTTGTCTATTCTTCTCTCTGCTTTTTCTGTTTAAATAAAATAATGCCGGATCTTGTGAGTGAAGAAAAATGCAGATGCCTTTATCAAACAGTGGACGACTATCTATAATTGCCTTACAATGTCACTTGCTCTTATACACCCACACTTGCACGAGGAAAGAATTTTCTGAAATATCACCAATATTCCAATAAACATGCACTCTGAAAGGAATTTCTTGCCATCACATTAGTGATGCACCCCACATGCATCATACACTACCTAGAATTTGATGGAATGGTAGCCCTCATTATTCCAGGACCCTCCCCCATGGTCTTGATGGGGCACTGATGGCAATGTGGGTGCATTCTGTTGCACTACATACCTCAGGAAAGCATGTCATCCTATAAAAAAGGCATGTATGGTACTGGATTAGTCTTGAGGTGACACTGGGAAAAGGATGTTGTAATCTACATATGCCAAAATTATTTTGTGGAACTGCTAAAGTATCCTATGGCAGAAGCCTATGAGATATCCATTGCATCTCTAGTTTGTTTCTGGAAGATCCCTGTAGCCAGTCTAGGAAGGGCTGTACATACTTTGGTAACCACATGTATAGAATGGCCATGCATCCACCCAAGTCCCTATCTGAGGGCCATATAAACTCACCAAATGTCAAACTGCATCTCTGTCCACTCTAAATCTTTCCTAAATTTTCTGATCACCAATGTTTAGATGGATATGCTTTTCCCTTTGTCTTCTTGGCTGTCAAAAGCTACTGGGCTGGCACAGCAGAGACATGCACCTCAGAGTGGGAAGATCTAAGTTGCAGCAAATGCATGCATCTTCACAGACTAATGTAGATGGACAGGTGTGATCATGCTTTCTATATGCTTATGTACATGGCACAGATGTATATAAAAAAGTAACTATGAATTGCACAAAGTTGTGAACCTGCCCTCATTTGCATATCATAGTCACAGTTTTTTCACATATTCCTAATTTGCATTTTGCTCTACTTTCATTTGCATACTACCTTCGCAGGATGGTTATTATAGCTGCACTGTGTCTGAATTGTAACTTAGCTGCCACAGCCAGTGCAACTTCCCACTATGACTACGAGTACCATTCTGTGTGAAAATGTAGAAATGTGTCCACTTACGGAAATGCAACGTATACATTTCTGTACATTCTTCTTTACCGTAGGCATTGTTAGGTTCCCCTGGTCCCCATCTGGCAAAATTCCACCGTGATCCATCAAGCCATATAAAGCGACTGGTCTGTAAAGCAAGCAAAATGAAAGAAATTAAAGCTGCATGAAACCTTTACATTGACATGAAACTTTTAAATGAGAACAAGCATTAGAAATATTCAGGAAGTTAAAATGATGAGAACTCTAATACTTCTTGTAAAATATATAACTAAAAGTTCACCATCAAAACAAGACAGTTAATTCATACACAAGTCCTGGGTAAAGGCTGACCAAATGCAGGTCCGTACTTTATTTATCCTTTCAGTTCTGCTTTTGGAAAATATCTACAAATATATATATACAGCTCTGTCTCATATCTATAAATATATATACAGCTCTGTCTCTCTCTTTCTCTCTCTCTCTCATAGCTTCATAGGTGTGTACTAGGCTAATGGTCCTGGGGCCTTTGCAAGTCTAGCCCATAGGATTACCCTGGCATCATGCCACCCGACCTTAGTTCCCAGTGCCTTTGTCAAGTAAAGCCATTTAAGTGATCCCTGTTGTGAATTTTCTATTTCCCATCCACTCATCAAGATCTCTGTTGAAGAGGGTCATCGAGGTGCTCTGCTTGACATGTATGGGAAGTCTATTCCATAGCATGAGCAGTCTCTGGGTTATGAACCTGTCCCTCCAGCATGTTCTGTTGATTGTGGTAATGAGGTTGAGGTCTCCGGAGCATGTGGTGCAGAGGGATTGGGATTTCTTTAGATATAGCATTTCTAACACAGCTGGGTCAGACATGGCTTTGTAAGTCAAGCAGACATTGCCTCTAAGGAGGCGATATGAGACAGAGAATAGTTGGAGTTTTTTGAGTCTGTCCATATAGGACAAATGTTTAAGGCCTAGGATCCTCTTTATGAGGTACTTTTGCAGCCTCTCCAGTTGTTGCAGGTGTTTAGTGAGGTACATGCCAAATAGGACATTGTACTCAATGATTAGCCTAATGAGGGAAGAGTAGAGGGAGACAATGACCTCTTTCTTCCTGGATGCAAATCCCTTAGTAATGAGATGTGCCACATAGAAGGACTTTCTGACCACAGTGGCAATGTGGTGATCAAAAGAGAGGTTGCTGTCAATCTGTGTTCCCAGATCTCTTATAACGCCTTCTATGTTCAGTGGACTACCATCGATGTGGTAATTCATGGGAAGTGGGTTTTTCCTAAAGGGGATGACGACACATTTTTTTTGGTATTGAGCTTAAGCCCATGGTTCTGACACAAGTCATTGGTCTCAGTGAGACCTTTCTGTAGGATGTCAACATCACTTGGGGAGTTAATAATAGCTCTCAACTTGCAATCGTCTGTGAACTTTGTCAGCCAGAGTCCTTCCGTGTTAGCCTGCACTTCAGAGAAGTAGATACCAAACAGGAGAGGACCCAGGATCGAACCTTGTGGAACTCCACTCATGACTGGTCAGCAGTCTGACTTGGAGTCAGCTACTTTCACACTGTGGGTTCTACCTGTGTGCCAGTTTGTAACCCACCTAGTGATATAGGGGGTGATGCCTAGCTTAGTGAGTTTTTCTATGATTCCTGAGTGGAGAATGGTATCAAAGGCCTTGGCCAGATCAGGGTAGGCTGTATGAACCACCTTGCCTTCATCCACAGCTCTGACATGATCTACCCTTCACAAAACCAAACTGTGTGGGATCCAAAGTTTGGAGATTCCTTATATCCTTGTTTATTAGGTCCATGTTGATGCATTCCATAGCTTTGCATATCAGACACATCAGGCTAATGGGGCGATAGTTCCCAGGGTCTGTAATCACTCCTTCTTTGTGAAGAGGGATGACTGTAGCAGTGTGCCATTTGGTAGGGACAAAGCCTGAGGTGAGGCTGTAATTGAACAGGGCATACAGTTGAGGTGCTAGTTCACTCTGCAGTTCATGTAGAACACAGTCAGCGATATTGTCAGGTCCCATAGAAGCTGTATTCTTGGCCTTGGACAGTGCTGTTTTAACCTGTGAAGCAGTAATACTGGGTTCCTGGCAATCTACTGGTATTGTGACTGGTCCCTTGGGGGGGGGGGGGTAAAGTTAGTACTGAATCTGTCGGCCAGTATATTGGCAATATCTGTTGGCTCAGAATAGGAGGTACCATTGTGCAGTAGCTCGGAGCAAATCTGGGTATTGCCTTGGAGAGTCTTTACATAACTATAGAAGGCCTTGTGGTTGTCTTTACTATCTGCTGCAATTCTGTTTTCATAGTTAGCCTTAGAGGATTTGATGAGGGATCTCAACTTTTTGTTGAGGCTGATAAGGGAGTTTTTCCAGTCTTGGGACCTCACCTTATTCCGAATCAGTTTCTTCCTTCTGTTGTAGGGTTTGTTTATGGCTGGGGACCACCAGATTGGCTTCCTTTTTTTGGAGGAGAGCATCTTGGTTCTGTTGGGTATGGCGAGATCCATGCATTTGTGTATGTGTTCGTACAGTGCATTGCTGTATGATTTGGTGGTCATGCAACAGATCTCCATTTGCATGGGTGCTGTGAAGTTAGTTACCTCTGTTTTAGGAGCCCAGAGTTAGCTTTGAAGAAGTTTTTTATGGTGGTTACCTTTGCGGGGGCAGGAGGGATGTGGATTTCCAAGGTGATTAGTTTGTGGTTGGATCTAACCAGGGAGGAGTTGACTATTGTAGAGCAACGGTCACCCATGTTAGTAATAACCAGGTTAAGGATGTTGCTACCTCTAGTGGGGGTAAGAACGAGCTGGTCCAGGGCATTGGAATTAATAAATTCCAGGAAACGTTGGGCAAGTGTATTGGTACATGAGTAGTTTTCCCAGTTAATGGAGGGGTAGTTGAAGTATATATGTATATGCATTAATACATACATGTACATATATATATATATATATATATATATATATATATATATATATATATATATTTGTACGCTGCTCCTGGTTGTGGATTTTTATTATTATTGAGTGCTTGCTGGAGGTGGTTGTTTGAATTTTATATATATGTGTGTGTGTGTGTGTGTGTGTGTGTGTGTGTGTGTGTGTGTGTGTGTGTGTGTGTGTGTGTGTGTGTGTGTGTGTGTGTGTGTGTATGGAACTTTTCTCCCTGGGTTTCTGCTGAAAATGGGCTCTGTCCCAGTTGGACTTTTCCTGTTAACAAATGTTAACTAAATAAATAAATAAATATGTGCATGGACATACATATACACATGCACACATATATACAAACAAATGTATCCATGCACACATATATTAAAGTTTGTAATGCAATAAAAACAGGCATCACATAGCCATGCATTCCTCTCGTGAACCACATTGCCATGTGTATTTTTGAAGTCAAACAACGGTATGGTCATAACTCAGTAAAATGCTCATGCATGTTAGACACCATTTTGTAATCCATACTCAGTAAACTGTACTATTCATGACTTTAGAACTTAGTTACTTTCCAGGTTTATAGGGTCTCCCAACATTTTGGATCATGGTAGGCACAGGCAGTCTTGAGGTCTGGTGACAGGAATGAGCAATTTCATTTCTTCATTGTTTACTTTGTAAAGCTGGAGAAGGGACATTTATCTGGTCTCCATTGCCTCACTTTTCCATGGTGTGACTTGTGGGGATGCCATTGGTCAGTGTCTCACTGACGTCACTAGCAGCCTGCTGATGCTGAGCAGTGCTCTACCAATAAGTTGCACCTCAGGCAGGTGTTGTAATCTCTTGGAGGCGCTGCAGCACGACTAAAGCAAAACCCACCAGCACCATTTAGTATGTCTATTTTTAAAACCCAGTAGATGTTTTTTGTTCTGCAGTATTTCATTTTACTTTAATGTTCTTTTCTCTAGTTAAGGCTCTGTAATAAAATTTAAGTTAGTGTACTAATTTATATACTTTTATTATCTTTTTTGTTGTATTGTGCATCTATTGGGAACTGCCACTGTTATTCAAGAATGCATTGCTGTTTGTTATCAGTTATGTTGCTGTCCACTGTTGTATTACTAGAAAAGAAAGGTATATTGTGCAACTCTCTAATGGTCCGGCCTACACAGAACAATTTAGCCATGCTTTTACAATTGTTTCTTTGCTTTCTTTTCTATTGCATAATAGGTTATTTTCATTCTTATATGTACTGGCCAAAACTACTAGTAGTGTTACATGACAAAGCACTTAAGTGCCTATGCATGAATACTTTGATTTATTTGTCCCTGCATACTGCTGTTTCCATCTCATATCCGTTGTATTCAGTGCTCTGAAATTATATAGTCTCTCCAACTATAAAACAAATGCTCTTGAAATTGAAAGGATTGAAATTCCAGTCCGTGGAGCTGTAGAACTACAAGCCTGACTGGAGGAATATAGACCAAGCCTGAAGTCATGGCACCCCAGATGATCTCTTACCACATGATACAGCACTCTAAGTATAATTTTTGGGGGGTGGAGATAACATTTCCCATATGTTGAGGGGTACAGGGGAGAAGTCAATCACCTATAAAAATGCTTGAAAAGTTTAACAGTAAATTTCAAAATCTGTTACCTTTATTTGAATGGCAGTTATTTTTTGAAGAGTCTGTTTTTTCATTTCCAATAGCAAGCCTTTTGAAATGCTCAGCTCATATCATTTGGGATATTTTGATGTTTTTCTCTTACTGTATACTATCTTGGTTGTATTTATTTATGTGCTATCTGTAATTTTGATGGTCTTTCTTACTGAAGAGTGCTTAGCATTGTGGCTAGTGGTGTTTTACGATGTAACTGAGCCTCTATAATCTTTTATTACCTCAGATTTGCTGGCCGCTGCTTTGCTTTGGCTGTCACTGCATAACAGTTTCTGTGGCACCTGTGTAATATTCCATGCTTAATACATATCATTATCTTTTCTAACCTATCACACATATTACACATGTCGTCTCTGCAGCTGTGACTGGTTCTCTTTCCACACTACCTTTCCACAGGTAATTATACTGACTTTGATGCTTTTCTAGTACGACTTTGCAGGGTGTTATTGTTATTTAGTACAGCACTCCTCTAATGCATTGCATACGTACATGACTCCAGCTATGGTAATGTGACTCACAATCCATTAGTTTGTATCTGTACACATATGTTTATCCATACTATTTGCATTTACTCTGCACATGATTTATCTGATTGTTCCACTGTACTCCAGAAAAATCTGATTTCCCAAAATATAATTCATGCCCAAAATGAGACTGTAATACATTGAGGTACATTATATTTAGTTGGGGATTTCTGATTTCCTGAAGGCTGCAGCAAAATGGATTCAAAGGATCACCTTTCAATAAATGTGACACTAGACAATATCATGCTCTCATCTGTGTTCCATCCCTGGAATACTGTACGATTAGAGTGTGTTTCTGGCAGCAGTATATTACAGATGCCACTGTGCCCTTGGTTTTATGTGCAGTCTGCAGACTTACTGTGATAGTGTTCCTTGTCTCTGGTTTGTATACTTGTACATACTACAGGCTGGTTATTGGGTTTCTTCTTGTATGTTTTGCTATCATTTCCTCCCTGTTATAACAAACAAAAAAGGTGAAGGTGTCGCCTTAATCTAGTCTAACCTACTCTCTATAATCTCCTACCCAAGCCCTATTCCTCAATTTGCTAATGGCAAACTTGTAGCTTGCCTACTAAAAATGAAAAACCATAAAAGTCTCTGTATCATTGCCGTATATATCCCACCAGGGAATAATATCCCAATCCTCGAAGAAATTCTCTTATGGGCTTCAACCAAATTAAACAATGAAACATATATACTAGGTGATGTAAACATAAATTGAGGTAGCATCAATAGCTCTACACCCTCCCAATCCATCAATCTCTTCAACTTCACCCAGATAATTAATTCCATAACCAGACCCAATAAAACCAAATCCCTAGGCATTACCCTTGACTGGCTCCTAGTCTCCCACCCAAATAAAATCACTAAGGCACCATTCCTGACTCCATCAGTGGCCACTTCCCTGCCTTTGCTCTTCAGTCAACCTCCTCCTCCCTGCACCAACAGCACTACATACACACACACATAACCTCAGCAATTTCAATCCCATCATATTCTCAAATTCCCTCAAACAAATGAACTGGAACATCCTAAATACACTGCCTCTGCCATTGACTATTTTAATTCTACTTTTCTAAATACTCTAAATAATGTAGCACCAATAAGAACAAAACGTATAAAAACCAATTCTGCCCCATGGCTGACCAAAGACACCAAGCAACTAATGCACAAAAGGGACAAATCCTGAAAGCTATATCAAAAAAATAAACTCCCCAAAACCCTACTTCAATACACACAGCTCTGTAATCTTGTAAAAAAAAACAAATCATTAGAGATAAAAAAATCTTAGTACATCAAACTTCAGTTCAACCATGCAAAAAAAACCTAAACAATTCTAGAACTCCATAAATGTACTTCTCAATCCAGGCACCAAAAAACAATCCTTGCCCAGGCCCCAGCAAATCTGATCAAGCATTAGCCTCATTATTCAACTCTTTCTTTATTGACATCATATCTGAACTAACCAAAACCGTTCCCAATGGCAGTCCCTTCTCTATGTGTATCTCCCCCTCTTTACCTACCCCACCTACTGACTCCAATTCCCCCCCATTTTCAACCTTAAACCCATATCTACCAACTACATAAAAAGACTTCTCTCCAAACTAAAACCCTGCTCTAATGCTACAGACAATATGCCCTCAATGTTTCTCACATCTGCTGCTGATGGGATTTGCTTTCCCTATTATCATCCTAATCAATAGAGCCATACAGGAATCTTATGTCCCCAAACTCTGGCGTAAAGCCTATACTCTACCTCTTCACAAAGGTGGTAAAAGCACAAACATCTCTAATTTCCACCCCATAGCAATCCTCTCCCCAATCTCCAAAATCTTAGAAAAATGTGTTCATCTCCAATTTATGTCTTTCCTAACTCAAAACCATCTCCTCACCCCAACCAAACAAGTTTTCCAACCCAGGCACAGCACTACAACAGCTCTCCTCTCATTCCTAGACACAGTCAACCATGCCTGAGATTCCAGGGAAATAGTATCCACAGTGCTTCTAGATCTCTCCAAGGCATTTGATACTGTTTCCCATACCCATCTTCTGGGCCATCTTTCAAACCTAAATCTCTCTCAAAGTACCCTCTCCTGGTTCTCAAGCTACCTGTCTGACAGATCTCAGGCTGTGAAATGGAGAAAAAGTTTCTCTCCTTTTCTCCTTAACCCCACCAACGTACCTCAGACATTTAGTCTTGGTCCAATGTTGTTCAATATCTTTATCAATACATTTCACTCTGCTATTCCCAGTGCCAAAGTTATCAATATGCAGATGACTCAACTCTAATCTGCTCTGCCACCAATCTCCGTGAACTTCTAACTAAGACCCAGACTGCCTTCTCGACCCCCAAGGCCTGGATGCTCCAAAACCACCTCTCCCTAAATGCAAACAAATCAAAAATATTAATCTTCCTACCATCAAAATCCTTCTCTTTTAATAAAAACCTCTTTCCCAGTTCTAAGCCAAAACAACTCTCCTATCGAAATCATTCTCCATGCCAAATTGCTAGACATAACTATAGATGAGCACCTAAAATTTGACAATCATATTCTTTAAAACATAAAGAAAACCCATCAAAAACTCAGTATGCTATACAGGAGTAATTGCGTCCTCTCGCCCAATACCATACATACTCTTGCCTCTACTTACCGCCTTCCCTCCCTAATATGCGGTGCTCCCCTTCTAATCAATCTGTCTGCATCCCTCACTTCCAAATTAGAAAACTGTTATAACAAAATTTCCAAATTTGACACTAACACCAAAAACTCCTCCGAACACTGCCTTGCCCTTCACTCTCGAAATTGGCTAGAACTTACAAACTATCTGGACTACATCCAATTCATCACAGCTCAAAGACTACTCTTCAACCCCCACCAAGTGCCCAGCCCTCTCAAACCTCTGTCTCCCCTATGTTCCAAATTGAACTCTTAGATCTGCACAACAAAACATAATTACTGTCCATTAACCTAACTGTACACCAGGACAACTACTCCTCTCTTTTTCCTTAGCCAAAAAATGGAATTCTCTTCCTCCTACCCTAAGAACAATTCAGAATGTGGAAAACTTTAAAATACAGCTTAATTCATACCTCTCCTCAATCTGGAAATGTAATTGCATTCTTCCAATCTAGCTCATCCCTTCTAACCCTCAATATCTAAGCTCTATTCCATCTACTTTATACTAAATTTCTCAACAAATAACACTCCAATAATCTACCTATTCTAAATTGCAGCCTTTAAATCTCAAAATTCTACTTGTTCCAATAGTTTTTTATAAATATGGCTTGAAACGTACTAATGTCCAATACTTGATAACTATAATTACTTATCCTAGATCGATATTGTAAATACTCTTCTTTGATTTGTAAATATGCCTGCATTTGTACTTTACACCTGTTGCGTTCTTCTGTATTTTTACTTGTATTTTGTATCCTTATTATATTTTGTATAGTTGGACTTTTTCTTCCAGGACTCCACTGAAAATGGGCTCCCTAGGCCTAGTGAACTTCCCCTGTCATCAAACTGGAAATAAATAAATAAATAACTTTTAGTCTTTACATTGTAGAGTCTGCTGAGAGAAAACCACAGTTTGCTTTGCATATAACTATCCTTATTTATGCTACTTCACAGAAGGATCAGATAATGGTCTGTTGTCCCGTCCATCCTGCTACTGTATAATAGAGCTGCCCAACTCCATTTCCATATTAGCTTTCAGTACTGGTACTCCCTCATCATCTCAGAGTTGTGACAGGCATACCTCTCAACTGTACAGATTTTCACAGAATGTCCAGGTTTTGGCCTCGTATTTGTGGTCCATTTTTCATAAGATTGTGGTTTTCTGGCAAACCAGTGGTAAAGCATTATAGATTGAAATTTGAAAATAATGACAGACATTGGAGTTTCAGACTTCATATAATTTAGAAAATTCATGCTAATGCAAAACCTGTTATTCTATCAACTTTCTGAGTTTGTAAGAACACTGTTTAAAAGTTGTCCCTATTTTTGGGCCTTTATCCCACTTCTAAATATGGCTTTGTCTAGATTTCTTGCTCTAAGAGGTTGAAAAGTATGGTGATAGGTTGACATGGCAGACTTTCAATCCAGGATAACTATAATGGTAAGTGTTAACAGAGGACTAGGACACTGTTGTGTTGGTACAGTAGTAGATCCAAGCAAATCCCGATGGATTTGTCACCCAACTTCATACAGGATGCAGATTATTGAGATAATGTTGCACGCCTTTCCTGGGATGCCATGACTCCTAGAAGAAGCATGTGAAACTTAGTTTGTAGCCTGTAGCCAGGAGACACATTCAATAGTCTTGCACCTTGAATGATGATTGGTACATGACCAGTAGGAGTTGGTTTCTGCAGGAATACTGGGACCTTCTCTTAACGATGAGGTAAAGTGGGACTGCATTTGTGTTTGTTTACAATTGTTTTTAACAGTAACCTTTCCTAGCATCCAAGCCACGCTTGCTGTCTGCCTATATCATTGCTTTTATGTGAATGAGCCCTGTAGTATTTTTCCCTGCTTACGTGTCAGACTTTTTGTATCATAAAAATGCTAACCACTACCTTCATCTCTGTTCTCATTGACCCACCACTTCAAAAGCCTTGCTTTGTTTTCTGCCATCTCTGAAGTCATACCTTGTCCCATTTGCATCTTTCCTGTGAATATACTCTGTTGTGCTCCCATTATTTGTTCTCATATGCTGCCGACTTGCCTAATTTGTTAGTCTGAATGTTCCTGTAAATGTAATGAATGCCTGCACATGCAGCATTTTGGAGACCAAAGCTGAGGTGTTATACTGTAATACATCTGTTGTACCACAATTTGCCTTTAGATGTGCTATCTGCTTCAGATTTCTACCCTGCTACGTCTTTGTGGGAGTCAATGCTCCTTACTATATCCCACATATGTTCCACAGTCCTTGTGTTCTGTGCAATTATGAGATCCTCTTAGCATCCCTATGTGAGAGGTTTGTTTTCAGTTATGACCACACTGAAGCATACCCATGTCTTTCTGTCAGTCTGCCAAGTGTAGTCAGTCGGGTCTATGTCATAAGACTGAAAGTTCAACAGGCTGAAAACCAAAATATCTAAAACTCAAAATATCTAACATAGGAATTTGACCCTCCTCCACTATTGTGCGATCTTGGAGTTGGCATATATAATTAGCAGGGGGTGTGGGGCATGCAACTCCCACATGGGGATTGCAGGGGGCTTGACCCCCTGCCTTAAAAAGGCTTTCAATATTTTGAGTTTTAGATATTTTGGTGTTCAGTCTTTTGAACTTTTATTTATTTATTTATTTATTTATTCTTTATTTATTATTATTTATTATTTATTTATTTATTATTTTTATTATTTATTTATTTTGACCTTATGGTATAGATCCAGTCAGTTATAATATAATGGTTTGTGGCTGTACCTCAGTCTTTTACATTTTGGTTGTATTTATGCATCACAGAACTGTTGTGTTAGTACCTTCCTTGTTATTTAAAGATGAATCCTATCCTTCTGATATTAAAATCCGCTTACAGGTTTGTTCATCATTTCCATGTGAATCAGACTATGGTATGACCAAAGTGGTTTCAGCATTATAAAAATCATGGAATCTGTACCCTGCCAGCATTCAGTTGTATACTTCTGTCCATCAGCCATACCGCACCTTGGAAAACAATCTCATTAACCTCCTCTCCATTCCTTCTCACTGATCTTTTGATGTTCAGCAACAAGAAGGTATTGTAGATCAGCTGTTTATCTTGTATTATTACATTACAAAAATATAAATATAGTAATTAGATTACCTTCAGAAACTGTAGGCCTCCAAGCCAAACAGATGCTACATTATAGCCACACCGCTTTACAAGATTAAGTAGCAGGTAGTTAATGTGGTATGAATGGATGGATGTCAGATGGCCTCGACGTCCAAATCTTTGACAATAAAGCTAAAAGAGAAAGTTTGATTATATTAGAAACATTCTCATATTTATTTCAATTGTCCTATTATTCTCAGACTGGAGAAAAGATAAAAAGCATGCAGTATATTAAAGCAAGACATTTTAGATACTTACTGTCTGAAAGACAATAGTATGACAGCTGTATTACTAATCCCCCCACACATAGACACACGTGTACCAGTGGTGAGGAGTGTGTATTGTACTTTGTGTAATTAAAGATGCATATTTCTGTAATCTACAGAATTAGGAAAGAGTCACTGCTATTTATCAATGGAAAATGGGTGGACAGAATGGCTAATGGCAAATTTATTATTAGGTTTTAGCTAGCTAGGGCAGCTGAAAACAGTAAATGAATGAATGTTTTGGATACTTGCTAACTGTATTAAAGAACCCAAAGATACAGAGAACCCAAAGATATAGCTTCAGTTTAATACTGATGCACAAATATGAGAAAATACACTGTCACTGGATTGTTCCCATGAAATGGTGGTAAGATAGTTTCAGCAATTATGTTGTTAATGCATGCCATTACCGCATCTGTCCAAGAAATTAGGGTATGAATGCGATAATTCCACTTTTCATGGTGTGAAGCATCCTTGTGGAAATATCTTGTAACAAACTGCAAATCTGAGAGTCAGTTTAAAATTCTTTTTGAAGTAATTTAAGATAGGTATGGTATTAAGAGTTCCAGAATTTATACAAGTTCAACTTTCAGTTCATAAATTTAAAGTGCATGTCTGGAGAAAATTTGTTTATTCTGGTGTTATATAACTTTGCTAATAAGTCTTTAATGAAAAGTTTGGTAAAATTATTAATACAGAGAAATAATACAGTTAATTTTAATAGCCTTATTTTAATAGCCAGTGTTAAGAAAATAAATTAAAAAATAATACAGGTTAATACTGTATTTCAGTTTAACTGGAAATATAAACTAGTCTAGTCGCCCTTTTCAGCTAGAGACCAAAATACCCTGCACACAGCTTTTGAATAAGGAGTATATGTATATGTATATATATATATATATATATATATATATATATATATATATATATATATATATATATTACAATAGTGACAAACAGTGCAGCAACTGCATTTATGCTAGACACAGTAACAGATATATAGAACAAAACCTTGTCGATTTGTACCTAACTTATGCTGGAGAACAAAAACACGGACCATAGACCTTAGTGCTTTAAGCACTTCCATTCCCTTTATTTTCCAAATAAAACTTCATCAGAAAATACACTAAGACATAAAAAACAGGTTTAAATATCCTACTAAATGTAAATCACCCAACCACAAATAACCATTGATCAGTTCATCACTTCCTATTTAAAATTCCATAAACACAGAATAACATAAAAACTATGTGTGTCTACAAATTCAGGAAAAAATGCTTAAAAATACATATGACATAAGAATTTACAGTTAAACCATTCCTTAATAAGACTTGTTTTAAACAATCCTAAGTTTCAATAAACATTTAACGTTAACGTGCTCATTTAGTCTGGGGGATGGCGGAAATTGGGCTACTGTTGGCCAAAGGAGAAGAAGAGGGGGAAGGCATGCCCGAATGCAGGAAGAGAGGAGGAAGGTTAGGACTGTAGTACTGAGGGTAGGAACTTTGAATGTTGGCAGCATGACTGGTATAGGGAGAGTGCTGACTGATATGATGGAGTGAAGGAAGGTTGATATACTGTGTGTGCAAGAGACCAGATGAAAGGGGAGTAAGGCTAGGTGTATTGGAAGTGGGTTCAAACTGTTCTATCATGGTGTGGATGGGAGGAGAAATGGGGTAGGGATTATCCTGAAGGAACAGTATGCCAAGAGGGTTTTGGAGGTGAAAAGAGTGTCGGATAGAGTGATGTTTATGAAGCTGGAAATTGATGGTGTAATGATGAATGTTGTTAGTGCATGCGCTTCGCAAGATGGGTGTGTGATGGATGAGAAAGAAAAAATTTGGAGTGAGTTGGATGAAGTGGTGGTGAGTGTACCCAAGGGTGAGAGACTGGTGATTGGAGTGGATTTCTATGGGCATGTTGGTGAAGGGAACAGAGAGGATGAGGAAGTGATAGGCAGGTATGGTGTTAAGGAGAGAAATGCAGAAGGTCTGATGGTAGTGGATTTTGCAAAAAGGATGGTTATGGCTGTGGTGAATACATAATTTAAGAAGAGGGAGGAGCACAGGGTGATGTACAAGAGTGGAGGAAGATGCACTCAGGTGGATTATATCCTATGCAGGAGGGCCAGTCTGAAGGAGATTGGAGACCATAAAGTGGTGACAGGAGAAAGTGTAGTTAGACAGCATAGAATGGTGGTCTGTAGGATGATGTTGGTGATCAAGAAGAGGAGGACAAATGTGAGAGCAGTGCCAAGGATCAAAAGGTGGAAGTTGAAAAAGGGTGATTGTGAGGTGGAGTTCAGGGAACAGTTAAAACAGGCACTTGGGAGCAATGAAGAGTTACTGAATAGCTGGGTAACTACAACAGATATGGTAAGGGAGACAGCTAGAAAGGTGCTTGGTGTGACATCTGGACAGAGGAAGGAGGACAAGGAGACCTGGTGGTGGAATGAGGAAGTACAGGAGAGTATACAGAGGAAGAGGCTGGAGAAGAAGAAGTGGGATTGTCAGAGAGATGAAGAAAGTAGACAGGAGTATAAGGAGATGAGGAGCATGGCAAAGAGAGAGGTGGTGAAGACTAAGGATAAGGCATATGGAGAGTTGTATGAAAGGTTGGACACTAAAGAGGGAGAAAAGGACCTGTTTGGCTAGACAGAGGGACTGATCTAGGAAAGATGTGCAGCAGGTAAGGGTGATAAAGGATAGTGAGAGAAATGTACTCACCAGTGAGGAGAGTGTGTTGAGCAGATGGAAAGAGTACTTTGAGGGGCTGATGAATGAAGAGAATGAGAGAGAGAGAAGGCTGGATGATGTGGGGATAGTGAATCAGGAATTGAAACAGATTAGCAAGGAGGAAGTATGGACAGCTATGAAGAGGATGAAGAATGGAAAGGCTGTTGGTCCAGATGACATACCAGTGGAAGCATGGAGGTGCTTAAGAGAAATGGTAGTGGAGTTCTTAACCAGATTTTTTGCTGAAATCTTGGAAAGTCAAAGGATGCCTGAAGAGTGGAGAAACAGTGTTTTGGTACCTATTTTTAAGAATAAGGGTGATGTGCAGAGTTTTAGTAACTACAGAGGGATAAAACTGATCAGTCACAGCTTGAAGTTATGGGAAAGAGTAGTGGAAGCTAGGTTAAAAAGGGAGGTGATGATTAGCAATTAGCAGTATGGTTTCATGCTGGGAAAGAGCACTACAGATGCAATGTTTGCTCTGAGATTGTTGATGGGGAAATATAGGGAAGGTCAGATGGAGTTGCATTGTGTCTTTCTGGACTTGGAGAAAGCGTATGATAGGATGCCTAGAGAGGAGTTGTGGTATTGTATGAGGAAGTCAGGAGTGGCAGAGAAGTATGTAAGAGTGGTACAGGATATGTACAAGGGTATTGTGACATTGGTGAAGTCTGCAGTGGGAGTGACAGATCCGTTTAAGGTGGAGGTAGGATTACATCAAGGATCAGCTCTGAGCCCTTTCTTACTTGCAATGGTGATGGACAGGTTGACAGCCGAGATCAGACAGGAGGCCCCGTGGACTATGATGTTTGCAGATGACATTGTGATCTGTAGTGAGAGTAGGAATCAGGTTGAGGAGACTCTGGAGAGGTGGAGATATGCTCTAGAGAGCAGAGGAAAGAAGGTCAGCAGGGCTAAGACAGAATATATGTGTGTAAATGAGAGGGAGGGTAGAGGAATGGTGAGGATGCAGGGAGTAGAGGTGGCGAAGGTGGATGAGTTTAAGTACTTGGGATCAACAGTTCAGAGAAATGTTGAGTATAGAAGAGAGGTGAAGAAGAGAGTACAGGCAGCATGGAAATGGTGAATGAGGGTCAGGAGTGATTTGTGACAGACGGGTACCAGTAAGAGTGAAAGGGAAGGTCTACAAGAGGGTAGTGAGACCAGCTATGTTATATGGTTTGGAGACAGTGGCATTGACAAAAAGGCAGGAGTCAGAGCTGGAAGTGGCAGAGTTAAAGATGTTAAGATTTGCACTGGGTTTGACGAGGATGGACAGGATTAGGAATCAGTATATTAGAGGGTCAGCTCAGGTTGGATGGTTTGGAGACAAAGTCAGAGAGGCAAGATTGTGTTGGTTTGGACATGTGCTGAGGAGGGATATTGGGAAAAGCATGCTAAGAATGGAGCTGCCAGGTAAGAGGAAAAGAGGATAAGAAGACTGTGTGACTCAAATGTTCTAAGATAAGGTTTATGGTTGTGGTGAGAGACGACATGCAGGTGGTTGGTGTGACATAGCAATATGCAGAGGACAGGAAGAAATGGAAACAGATGATCTGCTGTGGCGACCCTTAATGGGACAAGCCAAAAGAGAAGAAGAAGTGCTCATTTAGTCTGGGGAGTTTGTCAGCACTAAGAAAAAAATTGCCATTTTATCTCCCTCACCTGGAGCATATTATTGCAACTATCAATATAATTGACTTGATCCACCCCTTCCAAAACAAAAAAAATGAAATTTTCTAAAGCCTGGAGACTCCTCACTATGCCTTGCTAAGGAATTGGTTTTATCATGTTCACAAACAGCTTTTACTTGTTCTCTAATTCTGACTTTCAACATTCGAATGGTTTTACCCACATAAAAATGAGAGCAGTTGCTGCATACTGCAATAGAAACTATATTCTGACTAAGGCTATTATAATATTTTTTAGTTTTAAATGAATTATTTAAGTGTGAAAGATAGACAGTAGTAGTATTACTGACAAATCTACATTCCCTGTAATTACCGCAGGAGTACATTCCTTTTTTCTTAATACAGAACTTTAAGTCACTTCCAGGATGAAATTCTAGCAAATGCTTTAAATTGCCAGATTTTTTATAAACAAAGCAAGACACTTCACCAGTAATATTAACCAGATCAGGATTCTCAGAAATAATTTCCCGTTATCGGTTACTATTTTTCTAATGGTTATACTGTCAACACTGATCGGGACAGGAAGAGAACAAGATTTTTCTTCATTGGAAATGTCCATATTAACATGGTCAATAAATTTAGCTGTCTTAAAATTATACCTTTCTTTAAGATGGGAGGGAACTTAGCCCAACAGCTACTGATAATTTTTTCACTAATTCGTTCAAATCATTAATAGGATATCTTCTATCAGTAAACAAATGGGTAACATAAGCTGCCTCTTCTAAAAATATGCTGTCATCACTAATAATACAACAAATTCTAATGAGTTGCCCCCTGAAGATATTTAGCTTCATAAATTTTGGGTGATGGCTCTTATAATGCAAATAATTGTTGGTGAATGCTTTTTCCTGTGGAGTTTTAAATAGGAAGTGATGTAATGATCAATGGTTATTTGTGGTTGGGTGATTTACATTTAGTGGGATATTTAAGCCTGGTTGTTATATCTTTGTGCATTTTCTAATGAAGTTCTGTTTGGAACATAAAGGGAACAAAAGGGCTTAAAGCTCTAAGGCGGTTGGTCCGTTTTTTATTCCCCAGCAGATGTTTACAGATGTTTGGTACATATCAACAAGGTTTTGTTTTACATCTCTGTTCATTTTCTTGGAGTGGTTGCATTACAGTAACAGATATACTGATAAAACAATTGAACTAGATATCTAATTTAGTTTATGTATATCTGATCTAAGATTCATTTTATCTAATCACAAAATATCTAATAATTTAATCTATATTGCATTTATTCTAAAACGCATTTAATCTAATCACATTTGATAGAACAGTATTGCAGACTATATACAATTAGTGCTGAGGTGGTTTAGGATAGTAGGAATTAGGAGGCAAATTAGTCTATTCCACCATTTGTACCGGTAATGCCAATGCACATGTTGTACCCCTATATTTAGTGTTTGTGCACAACCAGTGATTCACAATGTGTGGTGTTTTCTGTTTTCTGTGTGGTTGTGTGACCATGGAGTTAGTATATTTAAGTAAGGGGATGGGGTGAGCAAAGTGTCCTCCACAAAAATGTTTTTGCAGAAGTATATGCTGCATAAAAAGTTTTAAAACTGTGTGACTCAAATGTGCTTTAGATTACATTTATAGATATTTTGTTATTAGATTAAATGTGTTTTCAATTAAAAGTAATATACACATTAAAGAGAAACAAAAGGCATATAAGGAAAAAACAAGTTATAATTAAACATGAGAAGCAATAGCGGTAAAACAGATTGAAATGCTAATATAGTATTGTAGTACCTGGTGTTTATTTTTTTACAAAGATTAATCATAAACAATAATTAAAGGTAACATTGTTATCATGGAGGTTAATAATACAGAAAAGTAACTTATCCAGAAAATAAAATTGTTAATTTTAGGAGGAAAACATACCAGGTAAGATTAGCAAATTCTTGATCTGAAAAGAAGATTCAGGATCTAGAACCTTGTAACCACTGCAGCCAAAATTTAATGTTCAAACTTCCAACTAGACCTGTGAGGAATCTAATTTATTTATTTTATTTTATTTTATTTTACATTTGTTGACTGGGATACTCCGACTGGATACATGTCCATTTTCAGCAGAGACCCAGGGAGAAAAGGTCCAAACTTATAAACAGATAAAGACAAGTAAGTTACAGTATATGCACAAACATATTGTACTAACATACAAGTTACCTCACATTTCAAGCCTATGAAGAATACAGTTTATATTCAGAAGTATATTCAAATATGTTACAGTTTCTCTTATCAAACCTATAGGTGCAACCCAGAGACCCAGAGACTCCCCAGACTCTGGAATAGAGCGCCCATACATGTCAAGCAGAGTGCCTCTTTGGCCCTCTTCAAAAGGAACCTTGACGATTGGATGGGAGAAAGGAAATTCACCCCAGGGATCACGTCAGTCACCCTGCTAGACAGGGGTCCAGGGGAGTAAATAGTGTGGGAAGAAATAGCCAGGGAATTGTTATGGCTAGGCTTGTATAGGCCCTAGGGCTGATAGCCCAGTACCAACCTATGAACCTATGAACCTATACAGAGTATCTGCAAAGATGTTACATTTTCTCTTTTCAAACCTTTTAGTGTAAGAGGTAAGTCGCTGTGAATAAAAAATTGCAGGGATATGGAAGCAGATGAGGCTTTAGTCAGGGTTAGAGCAAGGACATAACCAGTGAGTTTTAAAATACTGGGTTAGATTTTTTTTGAACTGATTAAGGGAGGGGTTCAGAGTAAGTTCAGATGGGAGCGAATTCCAGGTTTTGTCTACTGAATTTGCAAACAAAGATTCTCCAGATAGGTTGTTAGCTTTAACAGATTGAACCAAAAGTTTTGTAGTGGAACGAAGAGGCCTAGCATTTTTGTAGGGATGGATAATGTTTTTAAGGGAGGGCGTTTTTTCTGGATGGTTAATAACTGAATGCTACAGTAAGTTCATTATATTGAATTAGCCTGGGGAGTTCTAGCCATCCTAAGAGGTTAGGTTTTGACAATGGTATGTCCTGTAGGGAGTTCCTGTGGCTAACCTGGCAATTTGATTGTAGCAGCTAGAGAGTTTGCTGAGATTAGTTTTGTTCAAGTTAGTGAGTATTGGTGAGGCATAGAGTAGAGCTGAAAGCAGACGGGTACGAGCAATGGCAGTCCTAGCTAGAGGGGTGAGAAAATGTTTGTTTTTGTATAGGGAGCCAAGTTTTTTATTAATGGTTTTAATAGTTTGATATAGGTGCATATCATATTTGAGGTTGTTGTCTATTATAACACCCAGGAGTTTGGTATACATATCTGGTGAGATTATGGTCCCATTGTTAGCTGTTATAGTAAACAAAGGTTGAGAGGATTTGTGAGTAGGGGAGAACAACAGCTTTGTTTTATTAGGGTTTAATATCAGCTGTTGATTAGAGATCCAGTTTTCCACTGTATTAAAGGTTTTCTGGGTTAAACTAAGGAGATCTGTAGGGGTAGAGGCAGAGCAAATCAGGGTGGAGTCATCAGCATATTCTATACAGGTTGCATCTGGAGTTACAGTGTGGAGGTCATTGATAAAGAGGGAGAAAAGAAGGGGACCTAATATGGAGCCTTGAGGGACACCAAGGGTAACGGGGAGAAGGGTGGAGAGTTTATCCTGCCAAAGGACAGCCTGCTGTCTTCCACTAAGATAAGATTGAAACCATTGTATGGCATGGTTGTTTAGGGATATTTTATTTAGGGTAAGTAAGAGTAGCTGGTGGTTAACCATGTCAAAGGCCTTGGAAATATTGAGAAACAGGGCAGAAGATAGTTTGTTGTTGTTACGGTTGGAATTTATGACATTAGAAAAGGAGAGGAGGGCCAAGCTGGTACTGTGCTGTGGTCTAAATCCATGCTGGGAGTTGGCCAGAAGATTATGTTGAATAAGGTAGTGTAACAGTTGTTTATGGATACACTTTTCCATAATTTTAGCCAGAGGGGAAAGAATACCTATTGGTCTATAGTTTGACAGCTCAGTGGAGCTGCCTCCTTTGTGGAGTGGTATGACATGTGATATTTTCCAGATAGAGGGGATAGAGGCTTCAGTTATGGTTCTGTTTATCAAGATAGAGACAGGGTATGCTATAAAATCAGCAGCATTTTGCAGGTAGTCTCCAGGGAGGAGGTAAGCTGAAAGGGTGGTTGGTTTGAGTTTTTTAATTAGGGCTCTAATGAGTGAAGTCAGAACTTTTTGGAAGCTAAAGGAAAGAATGTCACTGGGTTCAGGGGTTTCAGCATTAGGACAAGTGGGTTTAAGTTTGCTAGCAAGGGCCTGGATGGTTTCCTGTAAAGAAACTGTTGAAGGTGTTGGCAATGGACTCTGGCAATATTTGAGTTGGGGCTGAGGGGGTTGGAGTTGTGGATTGCCCTGGGTGGAGAAGTTTGTTAATACCTGCCCAGAACTTCTATGGCTTGTTGTGGTGTTTCTGCTGTAGATGGCAGAAATATTTTTTTTTGTCTAGTAATATGGATTTTTTGTATCATTCCTATATTGTCGAAATTTGAGTTGATCTTGTGGGGCTTTAGAGGAGTGCCGGGTGTTCCAGGCATTATTTCTTTGGATTATCTTTAGTTTGGTTTCTTTAGTGAGCCAGGGGGAAACTTTTGTTTTAATTCTAATAGACCGTGCAGGTGCATGGTTGTCAAGGATGGCCAGAAATGTGTTATTAAAGTGCGTTACTGCCTCATCTGGTGGTAGTTGTTTTAGAATTTACCAATTGGATAATTTAAGTTCTTCTAAGAATTTATTAAGGTTGAAGTTTTTGTTATTTCTTATTGTTTTATAGGTGAGTCGATGTGGACATTCAACTTTATGCCTAATAGTATACGTTAAGAAATGACCACTTAGATCTTCAGGGAGAGTACCTGATTTGTACATGTGGTGGGGGCTATTAATTAGTATCCAGTCTAGGATACTTTCTTTATTGTTAGACTTGCTGATCCTAGTAGAGGAGGCTATAGTTTGTGTAAAACCATGCAGGTTTACGTGGGTGGTTGGGGTCTCTGCAGTGCAGGTGTTCCAGTCTATATTGAGGTCCCCTAGAACAATGGTCTCTTGGGGCTAGGCACTGGATAACCAGTAGAGGATGTTTTGTAGGGTCCCTGAGTTATTACCTGGGGGAATATAGACATATACTATGTTTATACATTTGTTTTTATTTATTTGTAGTTTGGAAATCATAATTTCTGCTTTGTTAAATATAGGTGGTTGAAGGTTGTCTAGAGTAACATTTAGGGTAGTTTTATAGAGAACAGCAACCCCTCTCCCTTTCCTGGTAGTACGATCTAGCCCGAGTATATTATACCCTGGAGGCAGAATTTCATTATCTGGTGTAGTTTGCATAGTAACTTCTTCAACACCTTTAGTGTTCCTGAACCAATACTTTTTGGGTGGGTGAGGCAGCTTTTGAGTTAAAAATTGAGTCAGAAAACCACATAAAAATATTTTTCTACCAGACAAGAAAATTTTAAGATGACAGGTTATTTGCTGCTGTTTTTATTTAGTTATTTTATTTTATTTTATTTTATTTATATATTATTTAGACTTGATTTTCAATAGCAAAACACATTTCTAGCATAAAATAATGTAAAAAAGTGAAACTGCCTATAATCTGTAACTCAGGGCAGCCACTTTAATGTAAAAAGAAATAAAAACAAAAATATTCATTTTATTAATTTATTTTATAGACAATAAAGTTAACATTGTTATTCAATATTCACTGAGCCATTTAGAGAAAATATTCTCTTTGTCACTGACTGGTCTGACAGAAGAGGGAATTAATGAAATTTGTCTCACATCAATTATATAGTGGGATATAGCAAAAATAAAGTACATCAGAAAGTCTCACTTACTATTTTTTCTTTGAATCCCCTTTACAATGAAACCGCTCCCGGGTATCTGATTAACTCATTCAGTTTTCTGTAGGTTAAAATGCTATATCCCATTTGTTCCTCTTAAAGTAAGAGGTGAATGCAAGGCCTTCTGTGAGGATTGGGATTTTTTGTGTGAACATTGCCTGTCCATTGTGCATGCCCTGTTCATGAATAAGGATTTGGCTTGCAGTGGTCCTTAATGAGATTATGTCAACACTTCAGTGAGTGACTTCCCTAAATGAAGAACAAACAGGAAGAACTGTCCTTCTTGCTCAAAGTGACTCCATGCAATCACTACTGGGATTCTTTCATGAACTACACCCTTCCACATTTATGTAGGCCTACACCTTCATCATCACTCATCTGAACCCCGCTCCCACCAGCTCCTCCATCATCTAGAGTACTACTCAGACCTGGATATGATGGTTTATAGAAAGGCCCTTATAGTGTCGCCCTAATTTTCTTCTCTTCAGGCTCAACTTGAACTCTGTGTGAACAAATTACATAATCAAATAAAATAAAACTATTTCAATGGCAGTGATAAAAGCATTAGTGTTAATGAATTAAAAAAAACACAAATCAATTAATTGAATAAGTATTCCTGGATAATACCCGAAAACATTTTTTTTTCTTATTGGCATTATCTAGTTTAAAAAAAGAGTAAATCTATTTATTTTTTAAAAATGGTTAGTTTGTTGAATGAGAAAAAAATGATACTTGCTTTTGAGATACTTATGGTATTTTGATTAATACAAATACTATTACATGCCCTTTGAAATAACTCCAGTATAAAGGTAAAAATTAAACAGTAGATCAAGCAAATGATAGTGATCAGACATGGATTAACATTGCATGCACGTTACACATTTTTGTGGGTTCACAGGCGCAGTGCTGATTGAGGCAAATGGCAGGTCATTAATAAAAGCAATTCAGTGCAAGGCGAATGACTGTATTATTTTACAGTATTGGTAAAACATAAATTCACTTATCCTTTAAGAATGAAGTTGTACCTGTGGTTTCAAAATACAAAAGATGTATCAATGAACTGCTTCATTATCAGTTGCAGTGTGTGTTATTTACACAGTAAAATTTTATTTCTTAAACCTTGTAGAGCTTCTTATCAAGGATGTAATATAAAAAATTGTTCTGGTTTTTAAAATATTGGCCTTATACACAGAGTTGGGTTGATTAAACCTGAGGCAGGGGAAAATATATAATTATCTAAGTGTGACTTATTATTCTGATAGTGGAAGGATATAGGTTCCTGGAATTAGACAATATAGTTAAAACTAATATGTACTACTTGTTACACTAGAATTATGTTCATAAATCAGGGAAAAACTTAGGCCTGTTAACTACCTTTCTGATGTTAAAAAGTGCTTAACAAGCTTTTGTTAAGCACCCCTCATCTTTGTTAAGATCTAGTCTGATACTCCAGCATTTAATAGGATTCAGCAGCCACCACAGAAGAGTGGTGGGAAGCTGTGAAACCCCTCATTCAGACTTATTTTAAAACTTTATTCAAATTTTTTTTCAGCCCTAAAAATGTCTGAATGAAATGTTTCATGGCCTCCCACTGCTTTTCTGTAGTCTTTGCTCTGTGTATACCAGTAGTACATATCTTGTACTTTCAGAGATTTAGAATGTTTACCTATACTACACTTTTTTCTCAAACTTTTGTAGTAAATGGGAGAAGTTAAAGCTCAATACAGTACAAGAATTCTGATCAGATGTCTCCTATCGTAACCCAGTGTCTTATGTCTTCTTAAGATGAATTTCATAGCATCCATGTCTGAAACACATAAAAAATGGTTATGATCAAAGACCTAAACATAATCTTCTATGTTAGTATGTGTTTTCATTGCAATAACTAGTTGTTAGCAACATGAATATTGCACAATGGAATCAATTACTATACATGTAGAATGCTTTATGTATAATATATATTTTTCAAAATTTGAGTACAGTTATGTGATGGTGCAGATGTTATAAATAAACAGCAAAGCTGCTGAACCAATACAAAAGAAGTCCAGGTTGGAAGACATCTATTCAGATAATGGTATCCACTGCACCCAAATAACACTAAAGCAGGTTATAAAAGAAGAGCTAGCAAGGGTTAGTGCTTTCATTGGTTTTAATAGTAAAACATGAACTTCCTCAGAATAAATACATCATTGTAACACCACCCTTATATACAAAACACATGACTGTGTTCAACCAATAAAAACACATAAACAATTAAACAATCAGACTTGAAAATAAAAAAATATGTATATAACAAATAAAATGAATGTGACTCATTTCAATGAGTACATACAATGACGTGTATGTGTATATACATGTTTGTAAGACATAAAAAATTGAGGACTTTTTAAAGTCTCTGCATTTGAAGAAAACACAATATTAATATTAATCATTAATTATTAATTAATTGAGTTATTATTTATTCTGAGGAAGTTCGTGTTTTACTATTAAACGGACAAAATTAATGTTTTGAATTAATGCTAATGTCTTTTTCATTCAAGTGTTTGTAGTCCGGCTCTTGTTTTATAACATATCCAGATAATGACTGGCAAGAAGATGAATACAAAAGTTAGTTGTAAGAAAGGAAACACTGAAATGAAAACAAGAGTTTGTGTACGGTTATCATGGCTTTACTGATTGGACAGTACGTCAAGAAATGTACTACATTTCCTGGTCTGAAGAGAGGCTGAGGTAGGAATAAAAGAGTTATGCAAAAGAAAAATGAGCGTTGATACTGATAAGGAAGAAAATTATGAGAGAGCTTAATACTTGGAAAAGGGCTGCAGGGGATACCAAAATGAATTAGGAGGAATAGGAAGATTTCAATGTATTATGATGCATCCTTGATCAGTGGGAGCTGTGCAATTAAAGACAATGATTCCTAGTTATACAGAAGCAATATTGAAAATATTCCTGTATATGCGACCTGAACTCCAGGATACAGCATATATAGGACTGAGTAATAAACATTAAATAGACAAGCAGGTATCCAAAGGCAGGTAACGTTCATGCAGTTCATTTATTTAAGAAGTGTGCAAAGGACATAAGTAACGTGGGATAAAATGCTTACACTAATAAAAAAATAGCTTTGAGCCTGTGTCATTGCAATACATACTCAAAAAGAAGAAAAGAATGTAGAACAATTCACTGCAAAAATGATAAAAGGTACAAAACAGGAGGAAAATCTAGACAGTAAAAACCATAAAAGCAAAAAGATTCCCACAATCCATAGGGCTACATTGTATCATCAAAATGCAAAACCAAAATAAATCATGCAAAGCAAGGCTGGGATGTAACATTTAATAAAATGGGTTTAGCACAATATCAATAAAATACAATGTGCTTTCACCCCACATAAATCAAACAGGGACTCTTTTTGCTTTTTTGGGTCTTGGTTTCATCACATTTCCATTTCCCAAATTTTAGATCTGGGTTACAGATGACAGGACCACTCTCCACTCCCAACTCATTGACATCAGAATGACCTGGGTTAGCACATGGCAGCACCACTCTCCACTCCCATTGCACTGACATCAGAAATGACCTGGATTAGCACATGGCAGCACCACTCTCCACTCTCATCGCACTGACATCAGAAATGACCTGGATTAGCACATGGCAGCACCACTCTCCACTCCCAATGCATTGATATCAGAAATGACCTGGGTTAGCACATGGCAGCACCACTCTCCACTCCCATCGCACTGACATCAGAAATGACCTGGGTTAGCACATGGCAGCACCACTTTCCACTCCCAACTCATTGACATCAGAAATAACCCGGGTTAGCATATGGTAGCACCACTCTCCACTCCCAATGCATTGATATCAGAAATGACCTGCGTTAGCACATGGCAGCACCATTCTCCACTCCCAACGCATTGATATCAGAAATGACCTGGGTTAGCACATGGCAGCACCACTCTCCACTCCCAACGCATTGATATCAGAAATGACCTGGGTTAGCACATGGCAGCACCACTCTCCACTCCCATCGCACTGACATCAGAAATGACCTGCGTTAGCACATGGCAGCACCACTCTCCACTCCCAACGCATTGACATCAGAAATAACCCGGGTTAGCATATGGTAGCACCACTCTCCACTCCCAATTCTTACATCTCAAGAAAGGAATGTATATAGAATTGTGTCTCTGTCAGGAAACAATGTAGGGTAACCATGGAGAACCTTGATAGTCATTGTGGGGTTTAAAAAAAGGAAACAGATGTTAGCATATGGGAAGCACCATCTATTGGTACATTTTGGATGCTGGTGAAAAATGAAATATCTTACAAGAAAGCTTGTTGAAAAAATAAATGTATTTATCCTAAAATTCCAAAGTACAGATTCTATAATATTAGCCTGAAATGTAGATTAGGTCATATAATAACAAACTGAATATAAATGCAGAATAGTTGCATGTATTCATGATAAGGTCATAGGATCATATGATTATAGGAGTTTACTAGACTAATGGCTCTGAGGCCCTTACAAGCCTAGCCAAGAGTTTATCCCCAAAAGAGAAACCTCAGTTAGCACCTGTCACCCCTGTCAGTGAAGGACATATGTGGAACCTCTGGGACAAATTTGTGGTTACCCATCCACTCATCAAGGTTGCACTTGAAGAGGGTCAGTGACGTACTTTCTTTGATGTGTATAAGGAGTCTATTCCAGGGACGAGGTAGCTGATGTTTACTGAAGCTGAATGAACACATTAGTTATAGAATGTTGGCAAGTTTTTAAAGATTACATGAAATGGATTGTACAAAAGAAGAGGGTGTGGTAAACACTGCAGGAGACACTATGATTTGTCATGTTACATTTTGTTGACTCTTAGTGTCATAAGCCTTTAATCAAAGAGATTGAAATGTCAGTGCTGCATTGCATCAACTTCGGGAATGTCAGGCACTGAAACGCATGCTGTGTTTCCATTGTCAGCCTACTCAGAGTAAAAGAAATGTGAGTTTTTTTTTTTTTTTTTTTTTTAATAAATCACTTTTCTTCAGTCTTATGTGACTTTGGAGGGAGTATACTTAAAGACAAGTGGAGCATAAACTAGTTCTTCATAAGAAATAAGCAGAACTCTTAGGCTTCCTTCAAATCATATCAGATAACAAATCTAATACTTCTAGCTATTTACATAATGCTTTAGATAGTACAGCATGATGTTCCCACTTATTTTGAGATGTCTTCTTTTCATTGTTGTCTGAGGATATAAGCATTTATCGGTACTAGCTTCTCTTTTTCATGGTAAGGTCAGTTACCAACAATTTATTACTTGCACTGATGATCTTTAACGTCTAAGTTGTTGTTTACTCTTACCACAGTTACCAAACTGCTATATGCTCTTCTTTTGCATTTTTTATGGTTTATCAGAACAGAAAGCAAATAGAAATCTTAAACCATTTCCATTACTTAGGTTTCTTGAAAGTTTTAATAATATCAGTGTTAAAAAGACATTCCTTTTACATTAAAAGTGGACATCTGATGTTACAAGAGTTAATCCATACCTCACTACTCCACATTTTCTCTTTCACTTGTTTCTCCCTACAACTCCCAGATTACACAGTCAATTTTATAACCAACTCTTATGTCTTGTAAAGTATTTTCTGGTTTATTAGAGAGAGTTCCTTTAATTTCATTAAAATGACTTAAGTCCTTGGACTTTCAAGATGTCTACACACTGATCAACAGTTTAATTTCAGCTTTCCTTTTGTGAAAAAAAGAAACTGAGAGATAAGGGGCAGTATTTCTGCCAGTTTTAGTAATCAGTCACTTGCTAGGAAGTACACTGCCTGGATGCCAGTAAAGAAGAAACTCAAAGAACCTGAAAGAAAATCAATTAGAAACAGTGAAGAGAAAATACTGACTGGGAAGAATGCTGCAGCTGTTCAGTAAAAAGCATTCAACCTCCAGCTTTGGTGCAAGACATTCTTACAGTAATCTAAACCAAAAAAAAAATCGAATGTACTGAAACATTGAAGGTGTATATCAATTCAAATAACAAAGGGTTGGAAATAATAGAAAAAAGCATTAAACAGCTATTTAGATGAACTGATAAAACATTAAAAATCAGAGGTCGAAATAAAGAAAAGATTGGCTGAGTATGAGACTGCTCAAGAAGGGCTATTTCAAAAAACGATACAGGACGGAGCATACAGGGAAGACCTGAGATTTTCTGCCATACCAGAGAAACTGGAAGGAACAGACTATACATTTTATGAAAGAACAACTAAGCAACTGGACTGGTATTTCACAGCAGGATTTGTTAATTGAAAAGGCATATTGTGTGTATACTCCAAACCTGTCTATGAGAAAGCAATCATACCAGCAGAAACAGTTGATCCTGACAAAACTGTGATAGAAGGGCAAAGTATTATAAACTGGAGACAGTAGAGTATTTTTGAAAATGATTATTCACTGTACAATACCGCGGTGGTATAGCGGTAGCGTTGTTACCTCACAGCAAGAGGTTCTCCCGTTCGAGTCTCAGCTTGGCTTGGAAATGCCTTCTGTGTGGATTCTGCATGTCCTCCCTGCACTTGGGTAGCATTCAAAAAATATGCGTGCATAAATGGGTGTGCCTTCGTTGAAGGTTGGGCATCGAGCTGGCACCTCGGCATTTCATAAAAATCTACTGCCAATCATTAGCGGACCGGAGTTCCACTGTGGTGACCCCTTACCAGGAAAAAGTTGAAAGACAAACATTATTCCCTGTACACCAGGCAGGAGAAAAGCACATTTATCCCAGCAATCAGAAAATGGCAAGATGCAGGTGAAAGATTCAAGCTGCCGTATTCAGCTGTCTTCAGAATATTTTTTCCTGGAAGATCAAAGTAATTTTTTGATCCACAACAGGTTAAGTAGGAAATACAAATGTTTGTCCAACAAAAAGTAAGTCAACAAACAGAAGGGGACACTGCTTCTCATTCTTCTGATAATACAACCTATAAAGTGATCTTGCTAGTAAAATCTTTGCCAGTAATCCAAAGGAAAATGCTTGAAAGACAGAAATATGTAAAACAATTCTGTCCTTAACAGTATTTGCATAAAACATTTAATGATATAACTTGCATGTTGTATATTAAAACATTTTCAGTTATTAAATGTGATAAAGATACTAAAGTAAACAAGTGCCTTTTCTTCTGTTTTAGCTTTAAGAAATGTAAGTATTGCAATGTAAAAAGAAAAGAAAGGCCTGGGCAAAAGCATTTTTAAATTAATATGCTGTAATCTCTGATTGATGAGGTGGGAAATGGGGTGTAAAAGGGCACAGATTATAATATATGTAGATTTGATATGTTTCTCTCTCTCTCTCTCTCTCTCTCTCTCTTTTTTGCATAGGTATATGTCTGGATTAAAGCCCTTGGCTTAATCTAATAAATTATTTGTGTAAACAAGTAAATAAGAGAACAATGAATGTAATGAAAGTTTTCCTTTAGCAAGTAAATGTTCAGTGATTTGAAAAATCTGCAGCAAAGGGCTGCTGTACATTTTGTTATTATGTTTCCATAGAGATAAGCTGACTACAGGGATAAGCAATAAAAGCCAGAGTTTAATGCTAACAGTTAATGTTTTCTCAAAGCATGTAAGTTGTTTTCCACATCTGGGAGGGTAATAGAAATAAGACAAAAGCCAAAAATAATTAGTGAAGTAGGAGCACAAGCTATAATGTATGACTTAGCATGGATAACCTAAATTTAGGTGGATGTTAATTTAATTTTTAACTTAGGAAGGTTAGGTAATGCATGCATGTGCAGCTCTCAGTTTAAGACAATTGTTCCTATCAGGAGGGTTAAACTTCGTTATTTGAAGCTGTACATAACTTTTTTTCTGTTTTGCTTTAAGTTAATAAGTTATGAAGCTGTTCTGAGGTGTGTTGAGAGTTTTTATTAAAAACAAAAGGTCTTGTAAAATGTTACATATGTTCAAATGGAGAGGACAAGAAAAACTGTGTAAAAGATCAAACTGCCAAACATTGGTTGATGCATGTAACACAGCTGGAAACAGATATTTGATAAGCTATTATATATAATAGGTAGGAATAATAACTTTACACTAACCATATTATTTTGGTATGTTAATAGCCTCACAGGTATAGAAAAATAAATAATATTAAATTATATTAAGAAATGTATAGGGCAAATAGCAATGCTATAGGAGACACATTTGGAAAGAACAGAACATGTGAATTTGATAAAGGATTTCAGGAGGGATATTCAGCAGATTTTCAGGGACATAGGAAAAAGGGTGTGGCTATACTAATTGCTAAATGAGCTCCAATAGTAATAGAAGAGGAAAATAAAATATAATAATGGTAAATTTGTGGTAGTAAGGGACTACTGGCAAGGGAGGTGGATCAATCTGGCATGCATTTATATTCTACCTAAAACTGCTATTATTGAGCTTAAAATAAATTTGGGAGAAATAAGATTTTGTCAGGAAATATTACTTATAGGTAGGGAATGTAAATTGATTTGCATCAGTTAGGAAGCATCTGGGCGACCTAGAAAGGAAAATATAACAAATAAGGGTAGATTTCTGAAGAACTATATGAAAATATTTGGTATGAAAGATATGAACTCAGTTGTAGGAACTCTGAGAAAATGTGTATATTATTCCCCAAGGTACAATAACTAGGCTAGACTAGACAGAAATTATATTTCACACAAATGTGCATTTAATTGAAAGTCTTGATACTCATCCAATAAATATTTCCAATCATGCACCGATAGCAATCAAGATAAAAATTCAGGGTAATGAAGTAAAAATGAGACACTGATGCTTCATCAGCTACCTGGAATGGTTAGTGCAAATTATTTGAAGGTTATTAGGGAAGATAGAAATTTCTTCTTAAGTTATAGCTAGCGAGTGGGATAAAATGAAAGTGGAGTTTAAAATAGTATAGAAATTAAAGAAAAAGATATGTTTAAGAAGTAATAGGAATCATTTAGTGGGAATGACAGAGATTAAATTACTGCAGAATAAAGGAGAATCTAACAGAACAAAAACAAGCACAAGTGCAGAGCACTGAAGAGAAAATAAGGGGGTATCTGTATAATATGCATGTGTTTAGAAAGATTGCTGTTAAACAACTATTTTTTTGATTATAACTCCAGAGCACAAACACTTTTAGCATGATGACTTAGGCAACAGAAATTAGAAAGGATTGTTGCCAAACTTAGGGAGCCTATAGCAAGAAAAATAATCAGAGATTCTGTAGAGATATTATAGATATTTTGGGCATTTTATGAACATTTGTATAAAGCAAAGAAATGTGGAAATCAAGAAAAACACAAATGGAAATATTTATGGAAGACTTAAGTATGCCAAGGTTAGAGGAAGATTACACTCAGTGAGTAAGACTTAAGATAGATGAGGATGAGATAAAAATGGTGATGTACAATCAATTTGCAGTCAAGTCTCCACGAATAGATGGTATTCTAATGGAAGTAGGGAAGCTAGGAGGGAAGAAAGTGATACAGTTATGGAAAGTTTTGTTTAACAGTATTTTAAAAGGAGGAGAGAACTGTACTGGTTGTAATACCTGAAGATGGTAAAGACCCAGTGGACCCCACCTCATATAGGCCTATTTTGATTTTAAATCATAATTACACAGTTTGTCTACAATAGCTAAAAGAATGGCAGAGGTTTTGGCAAAATTGATAGAAATAGGTCAATGTGGTTTTGTGGAGAGGATGAAAACATTTGACAACAATAATAGAACAATGATAATCCAGAGGGAAGTGGAGTGCAAGAAAATACTGCTGTTGTTGGCGGGTCTTGATACAGAGAAAGCATTCAACAGAGCAAGCTGAGATTTTATGAGGAGGGCAGTGGAAGCATTTGCAACTCCTGATGCAATAACAAGGTTAATTAGGAGAATATATGAGGGATCAGAGGCAAAAATTAAAATAGGATGGTTTCTTCCTTCCTCACTTATCTAGAGGAAAATAGTTTTTTATTCAGGCAGGTCCAAGGGTCAACTCCCAGTGTTCTCTCCTGTCTATCTGATGAATCTGGGCATCTTGGGGCAATGTAGAAATTGCCTCATGTACACAGACAACCCTCTCATCCTACCATCCAACACTACAACCTGTGAGAGATGCACTTATCTAGCCAAACTGGAAGTAAAGCTCTCTCCAACCAAGACTTAACTTGACATTCAAGAGGAGAAGGTAAACACTTGCACCACACCACATTTATCACATAGTCTCACTAAATCTACACCACCAAACTCCACACATGAAAACACAAAAACATTTGCAGAGGCTCTCAATAATAATCTGCCCAAGCAACAGAGACCTCCAAAGCAGAAAAACAAGCAACCTCCACCCCCCAACACAACCCAAATGACACATAGCCCACAGACTCAGTGTGCCACTCAACCACAGCCAATAAGGCAAAACATCATATCCAACACACTAGTCATAGGTGACTCTATAGTCAGTCACACTGATGTCCCACTCACCAGGCTAAACAAGGAGAAGGTTACTGTCAGCTGCCTGTTAGGTGCCAGGATCCGCCACATAACCCACGCACTCAGGTCACTCCACAACAAGTACAAATATGACTCTGTCATTTTCCATGTTGGTGTGAAAGACCTGAGATGTACCTCCCTGAACTACATGAAAAGAGACATGGAAGAGCTCTCCGATCTTGTAGCCCAGGCAGGTATGACCCTAGCCCTGAGTAGAATTCTGCCATTGCCAAGAATGATACCGCAGTACAAGGACAAAATGATTGACTTCAACAATTGGCTAAGCTTCTGGTGTCATTCTAAGGGGATCCAGTATCTGTCTGCTTGAGATGACATGGTCGACAGACCACTATCCTTTGCCAGAGATGGCCTGCACCTGTCGCCCCTGGGATTCTGGATACTGCCTATGGCCCTTGCCATTTCCACCCCTATAGTGCCTTTTTTAGGCAAGGGTCAAATGACGAATTCACCACCGTAACAGGAACAGGCAAGCAAAAACTGAGTGTAATGCTACTCAATGCTAGAAGTCTAAATCTCAAAATGCACTCACTCGACGCACTCCTTAAAATGGAGAACATCGATATCTGTGCAGTGACAGAGCTGGTTCAAGGCTCCAGAGAGCACCCCTACACTACCAGGCTATAACTCATACCACACCTTTCGGCCATGTAACCTGAACCGGAACACCAAAGGTGGAAGTGTGTCCATATTCATTAAGGATATCCACACCTCCAGGCTAGTTGTTCAGGATAATGCATCCGAGGTTATCCAAGTGCAACTAACTCTGGGCAAAACTGCAATCCAAATTGTAGCTTGCTACAGATCCCCACCATGCCCCAGGATTCCCACTTCTCTTTTCTTGATGTACTGGAAAATATTAGGGTTCAACCAAACACCCTAATAATGGGCTATTTCAACTACCCCACCATTAACTGGGAAAACTACTCATGTACCAACTCCTTCACACAACGCTTTCCGGAATTCATAAACTCCAATGCCCTGGATCAGCTTATCCACACCCCCACCAGGGGCTACAGTATTCTAGAACTAGTCATTACCAACATGAGTGACTGGTGTTCCACACCTGAAGTCAACTCCTCGTGGGTCCGATCTGACCATAAGCTAGTCACCTTTGATATCCACATCCAACCCACACACCCCCCCCCCCATTAAGGAAACCATGGTAAAAGATTTCTCCAAAGCCAACTTCATGCTTTTTAAGACAGAAGTGGTGAATGTCATGACACCCATGCAGATTGACAATGCAGTTATGACTGCTGAATCCTACACAAATGCACTGTATAAGCACTTACACGAGTGCATGGATCGTGCTATCCCAAACAAAACCAGGATGCTATCCTCCAAAAAAGGGAAGCCAATCTGGTGGTCCCCTGCCATAAACAAACTGTACAACAGAAGGAAGAAATTGTTGCAAAAGAGAATAAAATCCCATGAGTGGAGGAGCTTCCTGGTCAGCTTCAGTAAGAAGCTGAGATCCCTTATAAGATCCTCCAAAGCTAGCTATGAAAACAAATTCACCACTGATTCTAAGGGCAACCACAAAGCATTCTATAGCTATGTCAAGAATCACAATGGCAATACCCAGATCTGCTCTGAGTTACAGCACAATGGCACGAAAATTACAGAACCAACTGATGTTGCCAACATCCTGGCAGATAGGTTCAGTGCTAACTTTACCCCCCCCCCTAAAGGGCCCATATCTATACAGCAAGAATGCAGAGTCCCTGTAATCACAACTATGCAGGTAAAAGCTGCACTCTCTAAAGCCAAAAACACAGCATCCATGGGACCGGACAACATCACAGGCTGCATTTTACACGAACTTCAGAACAAACTGGCTCCCCACCTAAGCACCATGTTCAATCACAGCCTCTCATCAGGCTTTGTGACCACTGAATGGTGTACAGCAACAGTTATCCCACTCCACAAAGGGAGAGCTACCACTGATCCTGGGAACTATCGCCCTATTAGCCTGATGAGCCTGGTCTGCAAGGCCATGGAACGTATCATCATGGAACTCATAAACAAAGACATTGATAACCTCCAAACTCTGGATCCCACCCAGTTCAGGTTTGTGAAAGGCAGATCATGCCTCCTGAACCTGATCGACTTCTTTGAGGCAGTCACCAAAGCCGTAGATGAGGGTAAGGTGGTTCACACAGCCTATCTTAACCTCGCCAAAGCATTCAACACCATCCCCCATTCTGGAATTATAGCTAAACTCACTAAACTAGGTATAAATCCCTACGTCACAAGATGGGTTGCCAACTGGCTCACTGACAGAACCCACACTGTAAAAGTTGCATACTCCAAATCTGATCTCAAACCAGTGACAAGTGGAGTACCACAGGGTTCAGTTCTGGGACCTCTCCTGTTTGGTATCTACTTCTCTGAAATATAGGCTAACACAGAAGGCCTCTGGCTAACGAAGTTCGCAGAGGACTGCAAGCTAGGAGCCATAGTTGAGTCCCCAAATGATGTGGAAATCCTACAGAAGGGCCTTGCTGAGACAGATGCCTGGTGTCAGAGCCATCGCCTCAAGCTCAATGCCAAAAAGTGCATTGTCATCCCCTTTGGTAAAAACTCTGTACCCATGAACCACTACATAGACAGCAGTCTACTTAACACCAAATGTGTGATAAGAGACCTTGGGACCCAGGTGGACAGTAGTCTGTCCTTTGATAGTCACCTCACCACAGTAGTTAGGAAGTCCTTCT
Source organism: Protopterus annectens (assembly GCF_019279795.1). NCBI lineage: Eukaryota > Metazoa > Chordata > Ceratodontiformes > Protopteridae > Protopterus > Protopterus annectens. The sequence continues at coordinate 211,767,829 of NC_056739.1, read as the reverse complement.
ACATGGCACACCACATCATAAAGGGGTTCTCATCCAGGAAAAAAGAGGTCATTGTTTCCCTCTACTCAACACTCATTAGACCGATTATAGAGTACAACACCCCTATTGGAATGGACCTCACAAGACATCTGCAGCAGCTGGAAAGGCCACAGAAGTACCTCACAAAGAGGATTACTGGCCTCAAACAGATGCCCTACACTGACCATCTCAAAAAACTCCAGCTTTACTCCATAGCATATCGCCTACTCCGAGGTGATCTCTGCCTAACACATAAAGCTATGTCAAACCCCAGAGCTGCTGGACATGTTACACCTAAAGAAATCCCAATCCCTTCAAGCTATACGCTCTAGGGACCTAAACCTTGTCACCACAATAAACAGGACACGCTGGAGGGATAGATTCCTGCCCCAGAGACTTCCCATACTCTGGAACAGGCTACCCATCTATGTCAAGCAAAGTTCTTCATTAGCACTCTTCAAGAAAAATCATGATGAGTGGATGGGAAATAGGAAATACACCCCGGGGATCACTTCTGTGTCTCTGCTCGACATTGGCACAGGAAAATAACTTTCTTGGGTGGCGCAAGCCAGGGAACCTTATTGGTTAGGCTTACACAGGCCTTGGGCCGATAGCCTTGTACCTACCTATGAACCTATGAATCTAAGTGCCTGAACAGAGGAAACTAGCAGTGGTGTCCTCTTTCCTCATTATTTGCTTTATATTTAGAGACACTGACAAAGAAAATAAGTGACTCAGAAATTCAAGGATTTAATTGGTATGGTATTCTAGAAAAGTTGTTTTATTTGCATCTGATAAAACCAGAAAATGGCATCTCAGTGTTGTGAAACATCTTTTGACAGTTTAGAGACTTTTTGGGATATAATATTTATGAAGATAAAACAAAGGCTATAGCTGTAAACTATGTATACACACAAGAATTGGTCCAGCAATCCCATACTTATGGAAACACAATAAAATGTAGTATTTATGAGTATGTATTAAAAAGAACCTGTTATGGTATAGAAAGATGCATGGGAACAGACTAAACAAAAGATAATACAAAAACTGAGAAACTGGAAGTTCTTGTTTATGGATATGGATAACAAGATGCAAACAGTGAAATTGTTTTTAGTCCCTTTAGTTATATATATTGGCATTTTTATCAGCCAGAGGAGAAGTTGTAAACAATAATTGATAAAGAGTTGAATTAATTTATCTGAGAGGGGAAGAGGGCAATGGTCAAGTGGGATAAGTTGATCCTTCCAACAGAACAAGGTGGTTTAGGATTTCCTGGTTTGAAGGGATATTTTAGAGCTACACGGTTGAGGCTCATATACATAACACAAACAGAAAGGTATAATTCAAAGACGATGATGAAATGGGGGATATTCAAGAAATAAGGAGATAATGGGATTTTGGGTGCAGATCTTTAAGGGGAATAACAATAGTCATACAGAATATTAAATTCATGAAGTAGCAGATAGTATTCTAAGAAGTAAGCTGACATGGGAATGGAAAAAGAAGATGTTGCTAATAGAGCTGGCTGCAATTAAGGGTACAGAGAATAGGCAAGAAGGGGCTAGAATTTATTGGAGAAAACTGGCAAAGGAACCAAGATATGGGGAGCAAATAATTAGAGAGAGAAAGGTACATTAATAGAATGGGAAGATGATTGCAGGCTAGAGACTGCCTTCTCTATCAGGTGCTGATATCAGAGTACAGGCAGAAAAAGGGTTTGGGGAATCCTAAGTGAAAGACCTGCTCTGGTAGAGTTTTTACTTGAGAACAGCACTGTTAAAAATATATAATTAGTAGAGAGACTGGATAAGCAATTCACAAGGAAACAATGGGAGGACATATTTATGGCACCCAAGTATAAAACAAAATCTAAAAATTTAGGATTTTGCTTGAAAGTGTTTACCTAAGTATTTTATACTCCAAGTAAACTCCAAACTCCAAAGAATTTTTCCTGCAGTGAAAGGCAAATGCTGAAGATATGATGGAGATGAAAGAAGTAACTGGGATCATATGTTTTGGGAGTATAATGAGTATGCAGACTTCAAAAATTCCCCACAGAGTACTCTGTCAGAAATATTTGGTGAATATATGGATATAACTAAGAAAATGCATTTTTGAGCTGAGATACAATATGTTAATTGTTTAGACATGGTAAGTCCTTGCTAAGTTTAATTTTAATGGTTGCCAAAAAAAAGCAGTTACTAGAAAATGAAAATAAAAGTTTAAACCAACTGCATTTGAAGTGTTGAATGATGTGACAGAGTTAAAAGAACTGCAGGTGGGATCTTTATAAAAGGCTAGGAGCAAATTACATACAAAAATGGAAATTGTGGGAACAATACACAGAAAATAATGTTTTTCTGGAGGAAAGACCCTTAGTCCCCTATTAGAGTGCTTACAATAGCAATTGTTTCATTTTCCACAATTTACATACACTATAAATTCATTTATACTGTAAGTCTTTGGTTTATTATTTCTCAACTATTCATATTAAAAACTATGCCCTTCCTACAAATATTGCAGGATAAATTTGTTAAATAAGAAATGTTCTCACTCATTCTACCTGTAGATCAACCTTCAAATCTTCAAAACCCAAATTAGGAACTATTGTTGAAGACTGACCTTTGGTCCCTTATCTGTACTGTATGATTGATATAATCAGGTTGTATTTTGCAGTAGTCTTTGATTCAGTGACTCATTTTTTTATTTTCCTTCCTATATCTGTGAGTTTATTCAACATATTTTCCCTTTCTATGTGTCAATCACCAAGCCTTTGTCCCACAGATCTTAAGTGTATCTGTTTTCTAATAAAGATGCCCTCTCTATGTCCAGTTAAGAGCAGATCAGAGGGGGCTATCATGTAGAAAACCATGGAGCAAATAGTGCTCCTGCCAGTACCTGATCATCTGTTAGCTGCCAAGAGAGAGATTGTCTATGTCCCAGGGGGATAAGGTTCTGGCTTAAACCTTCCACCAGACTGGGGTTGTATGTGATAGAGGATATAAGCTAATTTCACCCAGGCCAAGGAAGTCCATGGCAATGTTCACTATTCCGGAGTTCTTGTCATTGATGTTAGCTGGGGGAGTTGCTATTAAAACCTAAATCCATCCCCTGAGTGATGTGAGTATTATATCCCACATGGGGCATCCTATACCCTTGCCTGACATGAAAGCTTCTATATCTGGCTTGGGATCACTAATCCCACATACCTATTTTATGGTCACTTTTGTCATGTAGGCCTTTGTTTGCAAGGGAGCAGCTTGTTGACAGCAAACTACCTCACCCTCCCACAAGAATAAGAGAGCCTGCATAAAATCATTATTCCTACTCTGCACAAGCCAACCTTTCCAACTACCAAGCCACTATTCAAAGGAGGACTTCCAAGATGGCTGCACATTGAGTAACAGCTTGTTTCTAGCTCTTCCTCTTCTTCTTCTTTCAGCTGTTCCCATTAGGGGTTGCCACAGCAGATCATCTGTTTCCATTTCTTCCTGTTCTCTGCATCCTGCTCTGTCACATCAAACACCTGCATGTCCTCTTTCACCACATCCATAAACCTTATCTTAGGCCTTCCTCTTTTCCTCTTACTGGGCAGCTCCATCCTTAGCATCCTTTTCCCAATATAACCAGCATTCCTCCTCAGCACATGTCCAAACCAATGCAATCTTGCCTCTCTGGCTTTATCTTCAAACCATCCAACCAGAGCTGACCCTCTAATATACTGATTTCTAATCCTGTCCATCCTCATCACACCCAATGCAAATCTTAGCATCTTTAACTCTACCACCACCAGCTCTGACTCCTGCCTTTTTGTCAATACCGCCTTCTCCAACCCATATAACATAGCTGGCCTCACTACCCTCTTGTAGGCCTTCCCTTTCACTCTTACTGGTACCCGTCTGTCATAAAACACTCCTGACACTCTCCTCCACCCACTCTACCACGCCTGTACTCTCATCTTCACCTCCCTTCCACACTCACCATTACTCTGAACTGTTGATCCCAAGTATTTAAATTCATCCACCTTCGCTAACTCTACTTTCTGAATCCTCACTATTCTTCTAGCCTCCCTCTCATTCACACACATATATTCTGTCTTAGTCTTGCTGACCTTCATTCCTCTCTTCTCTAGAGCATATGTCCACCTCTCCAGGGTCTCCTCAACCTACTCCTTACTCTCACTACAGATCACAATGTCATTGGCAAACATCATAGTCCACAGGGACTGCTGTCTGATTTCATCTGTCAATTTGTCCATCACCATTGCAAATAAGAAAGGGTTCAGAGCTGATCTTTGATGTAATCCCACCTTCACCTTAAATGCATGTGTCACTCCTACTGCAGACTTCACCACTGTCACACTACCCTCGTACATATCCTGTACAACTCTTACATACTTCTCTGCCACTCCGGACTTCCTCATACAATACCACAACTCCTCTTTAGGCACCCTATCATATGCTTTCTCCAAGTCCACAAAGACACAATGCAACTCCAACTGATCTCTATATTTCTCCATCAACACTCTCAGAGCAAACATTGCATCTGTAGTCTTTCCCGGCATGAAACCATACTGCTGCTCACTAATCATCACCTCCCTTCTTAAGCTAGTTTTCACTAATCTTTCCCATAACTTCATGCTGTGACTGATCAGTTTTATCCCTCTGTTATTACTACAGCTTTGCACATCACCCTTATTCTTAAAAATCGGTATCAAAACATTTCTTCTCCACTCCTCAGGCATCCTCTCACTTTCCAAGATTTCATTAAACAATCTTCGGACAACAGCCTGTTTCTAGGTCTACCAGTGTGAAAACAGAAACTCAGCAAAGAAGGCCAGTAGACGTGTTTATGGGTAAATTTCAGTAACTGACTAGTAAGCTCACTGCTTGGATCCCAAGAATAAACAAATACAGAAGACCTGGAAAAAAATCTGCTACAAAAAGTGTAGAAGAAACACTTACTGGGGAAAGTTCTGCAGCTGTTCAGAAAAAAAACAATGCAACCTTCAGACATAACTTCCAATAACCTACAGGAAAATATAAGACAAATGCATGCAGACCTGGTTAAAATAAAATACTGATGGAGTATATCAACACAAACAAAAAAGGCTGGAAAAAATGGAAGAAGCTTCAAACAGATATTAGGTTGGTACTAGGCTATTAGCCCTAGGGCCTATACAAGCCTAGCCATAACAATTCCCTAGCTATTCAGATGCGATGATAAAGCTGCAAAAATCAGAGGTTGAAATGAAGAAAAGGTTGGCTGAATATGAGACTACTCAGGAAGAAATGTTTCAAAAAATATTAGAATTAGAGGACAGACCATGTAGGGAAAACCTGAGATTTCCATCTCTACTGGAGAAGCTGGAAGGAACAGACAGCATCAATTTTATGAAAGCACAAATAAGCATCCAGACTGGTATTCCACAACAGAAGTGTATACTCCAAACCTGGCTATAAAAAAGCAACATAGACCTTTAATAGTAACGATGCAATCCTACCAGCAGAAGGAGTTGATGCTGACAAAACTATAGCAGAAGAACAAAGTTTTAAAAGTGAGAGACAGCAGAGTGTTTGTGGAGAATTATTACTCGTACACCAGACAGAAGAGGAGAAAATGCATTCCATTATTCAGGGAATGTCGATATGCAGGTGTAAGATTCAAACTACTGTACCCAGCTGTCTTCAAGGTATTCTTCCCTGGAGGGACAAAACCATTTTCTGATGAAGTACATGCTAAGGAGGAAATACAAAAGTCTGTCCAACAAAAAGTAATCTGTGAAACAGAAGGAGATTTTGGTTCTTGTTCTTCTGGTAATAAAGACCACAGAGGGACTGTACCTGTGAAACATTTTCAAAAATTTCAATGCAAAATGCTGGAGAGAAGAACTGAGACTACATTGCAATAAAGCAGAGACAGGATTTTGGAGATGAACACATTACCAACATCTTTAAACAGACATCCTGTGATATAAAGAAACAGATATATTTATGAAATATAACAGAACAAGAAAATCTGGAAATATTGAACTTTTTCAGAATTTGTTGGACTCGTGGGGAGGACTCTACAGCATATGCTCTACTTCATGTCATTAGTTTTCAAAAAAGTGCTTTGAGGAGGGGAAGAGAGGGAAGTTTACTGTAAGTAAAGTTTTTTTCATAAATAGTACCAGTTTTGTGGCAAGTGGTTTTCTTTACATGTTATTAAGTAATGTTTTTTTTCAGTTATTTTTAAGTGTAATGTGTATTCTAAACAGTCGCTGCTGTTTTATTTTTAAATTTTCTTTTCTTTCTCCCCTCTTCTATTTTTCTTCTAGTTCAGATTTAAGAAATGAAGGCACTGCAAATGTTACACGATTTAAGAGAGAGTAAGTAAATGAAAAAGAATATTGAATATTATGAGGCTTTTTTCTATCAAATGCATGTATGCTCAGTAGCAATTCTGCATCTGGTCTTCATATTTCCATGGAGACAATCTGATAAAGAGAAACTGTCTACAGTCTGGTGATGAGTGATTGGCTGAAGGGAAAAAGCAAGAGAAATTGGCTAGGAGATTATGTTCTCTGAAGGCATTCAGGAGCTTCCCCGAGGTAGTTAATGTTCTCTGAAAACATTCAAGGGTTTCCCAGCTGGGAGAGCTATAAAGATAAGACAAAACCAATCAGCACTTAGTAGAAACACAGGTTGTACTATGTGTATTGGCATTGATAACTTTTCTTTTAGGTTAATTCAAGTCTATGCATGTGGCTGTCAGTTTGGGGCTTTCATTCCTATTAGGAAGGTGAAATTTTAATATTTGAAGGTGTACATAGTTTTGTGTATTAGTATAAAGCTAATAGGTTTTAGGGGGTATTGGGAGGTATTTTTGAAGGCTTTCAATAAAACAAAAACATTTATAAGATGTGACATAGGCTCAAATGGATATGACAAGAAACAACTGTATAGAAGTTCAACCTGCTAAAGAGTGTATGCATGTAACACAACAGCTGGAACTAGACATTTAACAAACAAGGTGTTATACATAAGGTGGGAATAATAACCTTTTAATACAATGATGCTTTCTTTAACGTCTTTAAATGTAAATGGCAGCACAGATAAATACAAACAAGAAAGACTAGTGAACTATATTAAAAATGTAGAGAGCAAATAGCTATGTTACAGCAGATACGCTTAAGAAGAAATGAACATGTGAATTTAATGAAGAAAGGTTTTCAGGATGGTTATTCAGCAGAATACCTGGGACAAAGAAAAAGAGGAGTACCTACATTAATTGCAAGAGGAGCTCCAATAGTGATAGAGGAAGATAAAAAAAAGATAATAATAGCAGACTTGTAGTGCCAAGGGGCTACTGGCAAGGGAGGAGAATTACATTTGCATGTACTTACATTCCACCTAAAACTGCAATAATGGAGCTCATGAAAGTTCTTGGAGAAATAATCAGTTTTTAGCAAGGAATATTACTTATAGGCAGGGACTAGAATTTGATTTGCAGCAGTGAAGATATGTCTGGGTTCCCAGAAGGGAAAATATAACAAAAGATGATAGATTTTTGAAGAAATTTATGAAAATATTTGGCATGGAAGATTTGAATTAAGTAATAGGCATTCGGAGTGAATTTACATATTATTCCCTAAGATATAAAAACTAGGCTAGGCTAGACAGAATTTACATTTCACAGGAACATGTGCATTTAATTGAAGGTCTTGATACTCACCCAATACCTATTTCAGATTATGTGCAAATAATAACTAAAATAAAAGCACAAGGTAAGGAAATAAAAATGAGACATTGGCACTTTCCCACCTATCTGTTGAAAAGAAAGGATTTTAAGGAATGGGTTATGGAGATTATTCAGGAGCTGTTAGTGAGGATAGAAATGTATTCTAAAATAAAGCTAGGGAGTGGGATAAAATTAAGTCTAAAAATAGGGTAGAAATAAAATAAAGGAGCTATGGTTAAGAAGTAACAAGAATTATTTAGAGGTATGACAAATGTTAAAGTATTGCAGAACAGGGGGAATCTCACAGAACAAAAAGAGAATCTACTGCAGAATGCTAACCAGAAAAGGGATTACCTCGATAATATACATGAGGTTGGAAAGAATGCTGTTAAGCAACTGTTTTTTGATAATAACACTCGAACACAAAAACTTTTAGCACAGCGACTCAGGCAACAGAAAGTAGAAAGGTCTGTCACAAAACTTAGGGAATCTATAACAAGTAAGGTAACAAGAGATCCAGTAGAGGTATTAGAAATATTTTGGAAATTCTACGAGACTCTCTATAAAGCAGAAAAATATGAAAATCAAGAAAAGATACAAATGGTAATGTTTATTGAAGAATTAAATATGCCAAGGTTAGAGGCAGAAGAGGCTCAATTACTAACGGTTACGATAGGAGGAAATGAGATAAAAATTGTGATGTATAACCAATCTACAGGAAAGTCACCAGGAATACATGGTACTCCTATTGAAGTTTGGAAGCTAAGAGGAAAAAACTGATAAAGATCTGGAAGGTTTTGTTTAACAGTATCTTAAGAGGATGAGAAGTACCAACATCCTAGAAGAAAGCTGTGGTAGCTGTAATAATTAAGGAGAGTAAAGATCCATCAGATCCACCTTCATACAGGCCCATTTCAATAGTAAACCATAATTATAAAGTGGTCATATCTATAATGGCTATAAGAATGGCAAAAGTAATGTCAAAACTGATAGATATGGATCAGTGTGTGTTTCTGGAAGGAAGTCAAACATTTGATAACATTAACAGAACACTGATGATCCAGATGGAAGCAGAATGTAAGAAAATGCCATTATTGTTGTTGGTGGGTCTTGATGCAGAGAAAGTATTTGACAGAGTAAGCTGAGATTTTATGAGCAGGGCAATGGAAAGATTTTTACTTCCTGAAAAACTTATAAGGTTGATTAGATGGATTTATGAGCTAAAATTAAAGTGGGTGGGGTCCTCTCTGATAATGTCTGCTCGAGCAGAGGAACCAGGCAGGGGTGTCCTCTTTTCCAATTATTATTTGCATTATATTTAGAGCCACTGGCAAAGAAAATAAGGGACTCAGAAATTCAAGGATATAATTGCTATGGTAGTCAAGAAAAGCTAGCCTTATTTGTAGATGATATTATTTTATATTTGACAAAACCAGAAAAAGACATTACAGTAGTGTGGAACATTTTGAGACAGTTTCAGATCTTTTTGAGATACAAAATTAATGAAGTTAAAACAAAGGTAATGTTGGTAAATTATGTACCCACACATGAACTGATTCAGGAATATTCATATTTATGGGGACATGATAAAATGAAATATTTAGGAATATGGATTAAAAATTATTCTAGTGTGGCAGCTAAGGGTATGTGGGAAGAGTCTAAAAAAAGATAACACAAAAACTGAGAAAATAGAAGCTTTGTTATATGGATATGGATAGTAAGATACAAGAATTTAAAATGTTTTAGGCCCTTTAGTCTTACACACAGGTCAGGCATATTTTTATCAGCCAGAGGAGAAGTTGTGGATAACAACTACTATAGAGCTGAGGGACTTTATCCAGGAGGGGAAGACAGCAAGAGTCAAGTGGGATAAACTGATTCTTCCAGTAGAATAGGGCAGATTGGGATTAGCCAGTTTGAAGGGGTATTTCACAGCTACATAGCACAAGCAGAAACCTATACATCAAAGTGGAAAGGGATGATGATGAAGCAGGGGAGAAGATCAAGAAACAAAGACAGACTGGGATTTTGGATGTAGGTCATTAAAGAGAATACCAATAAATATACAAAATATTATATCCATGAGGTAGCAGAAAGTATTCTAAGAACTAAACCAACATGGGAATGGAGAAAGCATATTCTGCCAATAGGGATGACTGCAATTAGCGATACAGACTATAGGCAAGAGGGGGGTGGAAATTATTGGAGAAAACTGGCAAAGAAGACAGGGTATTAGGAGCACATAACTAGAGAGGGAAAGATGATAGAATGGGAACATGCCAAGAATTTATTTGAACTGCAGGTTAGAGATTGCCTTCCCTATCAGGGATTGATGTCAGAGTACAGGCAAAGAGAAAGAAATATGGGGGTCCTAAATGAAAGACCAGCACTGGTAGAGTTTTTAATAGAATTTAGAACAGAAGCTGCCATTAAAAAAAGGAATAATGAGTAGGGCATATAAAATATTGCATGATAACTATAAGAATCAATCAGAGGAGGTTAGAAAGGATTGGGAAGAGATATTGCAAAAGCATTTCACAAAGAAACAGTGGTAGGATATATATATATATATATATATATATATATATATATATATATATATATATATCCCAAATATGCAATAAAACCTAGAAGATTTAGTATTCTGGCCTGGAAATGTTTACATAGATATTTTTATACCGCAAGTAGACTCCAGAAAAATGTTCCTCAGGCAGACAGCAAATGTTGGAAGTATATAGGGGAAAAAGGTAATTGGGAACATATTTTCTGGGAATGCAGTGAGTTGCGGACTTTAAGGATTCCCTGTGGGATGTACTGTCAGAGATGCTGGGTGGGCAGATTGGTCTGACAAAGGAGATGATTTTTCTGAGCTATGTTACATAATTGGAATTGCCCAGCCACGATAAGGGCTTGCTGTGTCTAATAGTGGTGGCTGACAAATAAAGCAAGTATTAGAAAATGGAAATCAAAATCTAAATCAATTGTACTAGAAGTGAATATAGTAACAGAGATAAAACAACTGGAATCAGGATCTTTAGAAAAGGGTAGGAGCAAACCACATAGAGCACTCTTCAAGAAAACTCTTGATGATTGGATGGGAAATGGGAAATTCACCCCGGGGATCACTTCTGTGGCTCTGCTCGACAGGGGCACAGGAAAATAATTTTCTTGGGTGGCGAAAGCCAGGGTACATTTTTTGGCTAGGCTTGTATGGGCCCTAGAGCCGATAGCCTAGTACCTACCTACCTACCTATGAAAAATGGGAATTGTGGGAACAATACATACAAGGGAGGAATGAGGTTTAAAAGGTGGCAGGACTTAAATGAGTTATGTAATGTTCGAGTGAGAAAGATTGGGTAGATTATAAGTGATATATAATGTTTGCTACTGGGAGTGTGTCAGTATGGTTTGTGATGTAAAATGCTTGCAAATAGGATTGTGTCAGTGTGGTTTGTTTTCCTTTATATAAATGTATGATTGCCTATGTAGTAAGTGATTGTTTACAAAAGATATTTCTTGTTTAAAAAAGGCAGGAATTGAATAATTTATGTAATTTTGCTTAGGTTATATGATATATGTGAAGTATAATCTGTGTTATATTAATATAGTTTGATTTATTTTATATGAATGTAAATTTTCCTGTGTCACAAGTGATAATTCAATAAAGGTGTTTGAAAAAAAACTGTGCCCCTTTTTGTCCCCAGCATTCTACTTACTTACCAAAGGACTAACCTTATGACTAACCCACTCCAAACTGTGCCATGATAATCAAACTCAGTTTAAGCAAATATTATTACCCTAAAGAAGCTTATTTCAATTTTATACATATGTAAACTGTGAATGTTGTATTACATTTTTCGTATTATACAAAGGACTGTAAGTGCCTGCCTATAAATATCCATCTGTGTATACTCATTTAAGTAACCTATTGTATAATATTTGTAACCAGTTTTATTTGTGGAGCTTTTCTCCCCAGGCCTCCTCTGAAAATGGGTTATGAAACCCAAATAGACTATCCCGGTAAAAAATAAATAAATAATAAAAATAAACCTTTCTGTGAGCGTAATTTATGTTGTAAATATTTCTGCATATTGATTTTGTTACTTTCTGCTGCATTTTTACTCTGGGGCTGAATCTAAATTTAGTCCAACAGGATCAGCATTCTACCCTGATCAACACATTAAATAAATAAAAAATAAATCAAAGGCAAAGCTTACAGGTTCAGTGTGCCATAAGAAACAAGAAGCATCTGATAAAATCTTATGTTGACAAAAGTGTTTACTCTTGGGGTGTTTTAATAAAGTTGCATGTTCTTTTGTTCATCATTTCTGAGCCTGTCTGATTTAGTGCATTTTTTATTAAATTAAAACTCTCAGAGTCGGGGTGATATTAGAAAACATTATTTGTACAGTGACTGATAAGGCGCACTTCAGTCATAGACACAAGACTAAATCATAAAGTATCACATCAGCTTTTTCAAAAGATGAAACAAAGGATCCCATGCATCGCATGTTAAATACAAAAATAAAATGGAAGGAAGGGACCCAAACCTCAAGACAGGCCACAAATTTAAATTGTCACAGTAACTTGATGGCAGCTAGGGCTTTTATGATCCATATGTTAATGCTATCATGAGAATCTAAAGTTATAAAAGTTTTAATACTGACATTCAGAGCCATGGTCCAGTGACACATAGGAAACTTCTCCAAAATTGAAGGAATATGGTAAAAATCAATCTGCTGTTCAGGTAAACCACTAAACTCATATGTCTTTATGTGGCTGAGCACTGCCTGGTTAAGTGACTTGCTAAATGTCATAAATAGGCAAAGCTTCTTTAAAAAAAATGGTATGTGAAATGTGACATACAGATCAAGGCTGATGTAACTGTCCTTCTCTTATAGAATAATGACATTTCCTGAATTAATTAAATGAAATGGATAAAGAATTTTCTTAAAAAAATATTTGGCAGAAGAATCATAGGATATGGGTAGACTGTATAGATATTGTGAAAGGGAAAACATGCTGTCAGGGATTCACTAAATTAAGTTTATACAGTTTAATAATAAGTTTGATAATGGTTTTTATTCCCCTAGCCTGGTATTAGAGAGTGCTCCCTGTATATTTACCTATCTATGTAACTACTCTCCACCGAAAGTAAAGCTTAGTGGAGTTTAAAAACACTGCGCTAGCCCCATAAATTACAACAAATGGCATAGAGTCACATGTATGTTCTTGTTTTTATTAAACACAGAGGGAGAGAAGATATGATGGGTAGTCTGTTGTGTCTCAGTAGGCAGTGATATAGACACAAAAGTTTGGACAGGAAAACCAGAATCAGTTGAATATAAAAGCTATAAAAAAGAGAAAATGTGCAGGTGTGTTTGCAAAGGAGAACTAGCACTGACAGTCTCAAGAAAGTACTTATTGTTCTATTCTAATTGTTTGCTTCTTGCTTTGCACTAGACTCTTTAATACCATCATGACTTCTGTTTAAATTATAGTATTTTATTATTAATTAGCCACGTTGATATGTACTTTATTTGTATATGTCCATGTCTAGTAATATTTAACTCTGAATTAAAATGTGTTTATTTTTACTGTAAATGTCTTTTCCTTGTTTTGAGATTTTTATGTTTTCTTCCTGGATTCCATCACTGAAAAAGGAAACTTTCAGTTGGACTGTCTTTCTTATCTAATGCAATATGTAAAATAACTAAAATCATAAATGGATATTTGAGGATCAGGGAAAGCATATGCACCAAATAAATGTGTATCATCCTCTTTGTCATATATCTGGTAGTCAAGTATTGACTTAATATAAGTCACCTCTTGAGAGCATGCTCTTGTTGAGTATGTATATTGACTGTATACACATACAGTGAGTGTGTGTACCATGAGTGAACATGTGTGCATGAGTGTGGATGCCTGCAGGTAAGTGAATTCTGTCCTAAATAGGAACTAGTGCTCTTAGATAGGACAGATTGCAGGAGTTTGTGTGGGAGTAGTGCAGGGCTTGAAGGTGAGTTGCATGTTGAAAATGTTTGGGGTGCATTTAGGGTTTGAATGCTGAGTTGAAGGAGCATGTGTGATGTATCTGTGGTTATATCGTGGGTATAGGTATGCATGTAAGTCTGCATGATCAGTCATACATTTGTGTATGTGATTGAGAGGGTTGTCTGTCTATGGGCTTTGAGTGAGTGATCTAATACAGGTTTGTGTGGCTTGGTGTGTTTCGTTATGCAACAGTATGCAGTATGTATGGGATGGAGTGAATGACTGCATGCATGATTGGAGATTTTACATGTTTGAGTGTGCAGTGTGTAGGTGTGTAGGCTGTTTGTGAGAGGGGTACATATGTCTTGGTGAGACACAGATCAGAATTGAGTAATGTTAGTGTGGTGCAGATCAGTATTTTGAGTGACACATCTACATTTTGAGTTGGGGTGTGGGAGGCTTGTCTCCCCACATAAAAAGCTTGTTTGCATATCAGTTTGCTATATCTGCTCATATAGCTGCTGGATATGTTTCATTTGAGTGTGTGTTTGTGCATGTGTGGTCTATATGTGCTACTATGAGTAAAGAAATCAAAGTGTGTGCTTTGTAGATGTTTTTCTATGAATTCACTGTAAATTCCTCTGCTCTGCCTGAGGACATTAATGAACACTGCTTTGTGTTTGCAGGTGGGAGTAAGAAATCATTTTATCAAGTATGACAAAGGAATGCAAGTTAAGAACCAAGTGGAGTTAGGTGGAATGATTCTAAGAATATTAGGAAAGCTATGGAATATAGCAGCAGCAGCTCTGGTTCTTTTATTTCCTCTTTGTCCATGTATGTGAAACCATAGGTATCTGAAAACAGCAAACGTGTCGCAAAAGATAAAAATAAAGAAGAGGGTGGACACTAAAGATGAGTCAGACCTATCCGAGTAGGCATTAATCCTGAAATCACTATTTAGAAAAACCTTTCTCTCTGGAAACATGAATTCATTCAAGTTGGAAACCAATCTGGTGTGGATTCCCAATAAGTTTATGTCAAACCATTCTAGTGTATTTCTTTGTGAAGATGTGGTCACTTGTATTGATAGGACTACTGATTCTTTCCCAAGCTGTACACTGTTGAAGTTGGCTTTGTGATAGAAAATTGAGTCACAAGTGTGGTAAATGACTAGAGACCTTTGTACGTGGGATACAGACATAGAAGAGGAGGTTTTTACCGAGGTACTAAAGTCACAAGCACTAAAGTTGGACTGGATTGATACCTACATCAGAGATGCAAGAAATATGACTTTTTTTTTTGCAGTTGGCACTTTCTAAACCACTCTAAAGACACTAGCACTGGCGGAAAATGTAAAACTAGATATCGCAACTGGAATAATTTAAAGCTTATCAGCTAAATGTGCAAAACTTGACAGATGAAATGAAGTAACCAGAGTGCATTAATAAGTTAAGTGATGGAATGGCGATTTAGAGTAGTACAGAGAGACTTTATGCTATTCAGTTTCAGTGGCGTAAAAGCAACTAATCTATGATTTGGAGCTAGGTAGATGCTTGGTTAAAATGTATGATGCATATTGAAAGTTAGTGGAAGATGATATTGTGCAAGTCATTGGTATGACCCTGTTTAAAATACTGTGCCCTGCACAATGAACCAAGTATTAACTAATTAAAGCAGAGTGTAAATAATTCAAAAGCTAGACTTATAAAGGTGTTATGAATCGTGAATCATGAATCAAAAGTCAGATGGCTAATAAAACTCTGTACATAAAATCCATGCACAGAAAAGATTAATAGGCTCATAGTTAGGTACTATGCTAGCTGCCACTGCAGGCCATTTTAAACCAAGCCAGTTTCCATTTTTGTGCTCAAATTAATCTATTCTATTTGGTTAGAGATGGTCCTTACTCATCCCATAGTTGATATTACCCTTAATGAAAATAATTAGGATCATACCCTAGATAATTTGAGAGGACCCATGCATGGTATAAAGCATTTAGGAGCTGCCTCTGTCCATTAGTAACATGGGGGGCAGCCCTGGGTTATATTTTCTGTTTTGCATCCATATAGCCAAGTTACACTTGAATATGGAATTGAAAGACCCATTTAAGCATCCTATAGTCAAAAACAGTTGTAAATGCAGTATCTTCCATGAAAATATTGAGAAATGTGAAGGCACATACACACAAAAAGAATGACAGGTGAGGTGAAACATGAAAAAATAGAGAGGCAAAGAGGAAACAACCATATAAAAATAATGATAGTAAGAGAGTGATATAGCAGAATATAGCAAAAATAAAAATAATTGAAATACAAAGCCACAAAAATACTAAACAGTAAGTATTATCAAACCACTTACTTCAGCATTGACAAAGGTCATTGGTGTGATCACAAATCGGTAAGTCCATCCTCTATGGATCACTGCAGACCCCATGTCTTGGTCATTTCCAAGAGTCTCAGTCTCATTTAAGAGGGAGTTTGTTTCTAAGTCTGAATAAAAAATATGCAAGTTTTATTTTTCAGGTGTATGTTCATATTTTCACATTTATCAATTTCTATGTAAAACACTAACACAAGTTTTTATAACAAACAGTTGTCCATCAACACTCAGCAAGTCATACTGCAAAAAAATGAATAAATAAATAATATACTTTTGCCTCACCACTTTTGAGTCAGGGGCTCTTTGCTAACCGCTATTTTACCAGTTATTTGTATATTTTTGCCAAGTCTATATGAAGTTTGTCGGGATGCTCAGGTCTTGTCTCACCTTAAAAAATATGCTGATGGTTGTTGGTTGTCCAAGGTGATTATACTGGATTAAGTCATGACAGAAGTGTCTACACTAAATCAGATCACATAGTAAAATTATTAAATTAAAATAGCCTTCATGTTAGCAAGTATATGACTGTGAGAATAATTAGATTCACAGATAAAATCACTTGTACAGAATAATGCAATAAATGATCAAAGATGTCATAAAAAGAGGGGAGGGAGTAATTAAGTTTGGTCTGTACTACAGATGGTGGTCTAAACAGCAATACGTGGGCACTCACAGATGCTGAATATATGTCAAGGAGAGTTAGCATTAGCATTGTAATATTAAAAAAAAAGAATTGACCATTTCATTGTAAGAAGACTGAATGGGAAAAAGTCTTTGAAATGGGTTGATCTAGCTATAAGAATGCAAGAAAATGTGTTATCAGAAACAAAACTGAGTCTGAGAATATGGTTTCCATGTAAACTTGTAGTGGGTACCTGCCAAAGAAATATATCAAGGGGAACAGTCAAGCTTGGCTTTTAATTCTATTTTTGATATTGAACCAGCATGGTACATTAACTATGGAGTTATGTGTGTGTGTGTGTGCATAAATCTATGGGTTAATCTGTTAGTCGGGAAATATTTCCCATTGAAGTAAATAAATATGTGTTTAAGACACATTCAGCACCATTTGACTTCAGTGATCTGGATGAGAAAAGACTTTCACTAAGATGGACAGCTGCTGCTCTCTGCTGTGCACTGGAGTAGATTCATATCCTGATTAAACATGATATGTTAAAAATAGCTGAAATAGTGGTTGAAATATGGTCAGCTCATGCACAGCTTAAGGATAAATTAAAATCTGCAGCAACTTCCATTTTATTACAACAACTTAATGATAAGGTTGAAGATATGGAAATGGAACTTACTGAGTGTGATGAAAATAAAATAGATCGAGATTCCTAGGCATATGTTGAGAACTAGATTTTTCTTAAGGAATAAAAAACATTCATCCAATGATAGTTGAGGAAGTAGACTGGCTGACACAGGTTGCTCTTAAGTAGAGGCCTTCAATTCATCAGCATCATTCATCTTCCTTGTAGAGTTAATCTCACAATGTAAATGTGGTAATGAATAACAAAATGGAAAACTGAGGCATACTTTCTGAAATAATAGACAAAACCTCAATTTTTCTAAATATGAGTGAAGAGAGGTTTTGACTCCGGTGATAGAGGTTGTTACAACCAGAAGCACGGGCATAACAGAATGTATAAAACTCTTTTGTTACTGACTTTTACAAAAAATTGCCTTTATTAATTAATCTTCATTAGAAAAGCAAACCCTCCAATCACTATAAACAGAAAACAATTAAACTCAACATTTAACAGTATTCAAATTTGATATTGATATTTGTGAACATATTTCTCTTCTAACTGATTCAATTTCAGATTTTTCAGCTGTGGCAAATAGTGAAAAAAGTGGCTGTAACTGAAAATATGCTTAATATTTCTGATGTTCTTTTGTCTGAGAAGGAATTGGAGCTTTTGAATTTACTCACATTTGTTCCATCAGTTATACCAAAACATTATATGTGTAAGACTGAATGTTTTAAATTGTCACAAATTACATATTTTGTAACATTTATCTTCTTGTAATAAGTTGCATTTTCTAATTATTATAGTTTTAATGGTTCTAATGGCTCTATTAGTAATGGTTTATTTTATTCTTGTTTAGATGAGGATTTTGAGTCCAGTGCTTATAGTTTGTTGGATTCAGATTGTTTGCAAGTAGTGTTAATGCACTTATTAAGGCTTTTTCTTATGCTAGCAGTAATGAATTGGTTATACCTTTTTTCTAATTTTAGTAAGAAAAATGTTATTTATAATTTAACCAGAGAACAAATGTTATTTTTAAAGGATTTAGAATAAAGATGTAATTAGAAATCAGGTAGATAAGAGTGGGAAAGTTATAGATGTCAATTGGTATTATAAAATATATTTTGAACATATTAGTGATTGAAACACCTAACAATTAGAAACCATGGATAATTATGAAAATGTTTAATGAATTATTACAAAAGGGTGCTAGGTTATTTTTTCTGAAAGCTGTGCAGATAAAAAGTATTCAATGCTAATAGTAAAATAGCTTCTTCTTATTGTTTACCTAAGATACATAAAATATGGGTCTCTAATAGCATGTCGACAGGGCTGTTCTATAAAACGAAATCCCAAAATCTGAAACAGCCACAATAGTGATTTCTTTCCCAGGGAAAAAAATCGATGGGCGAACAGCAAACAAGCCATACCAACAGACAAAATAAAGTGGGGGGGCTTTGCCCCCCACACACCCCCTATTCAAATATACCAAATCCGAGATTGCACTACAGTGCAAGAAATGGCAAATTACCAACAACGGCCCAGTGACTTTTTTCCCCTGGGAAAAAATTGCTATTGTGGCTGTTCAATATTTTGGCATTTCGTTTTATATGTGCCAACATAAGGGCGTTCGATGGACAGCCCTGTCAACATGCTAATATAGACCCTAAAATGCATTCAATCCTCCAGGTATACCTGTTATTGTGGGTCATGGTGCATTTTTGAAAATGTAAGGAAAATAAATAGTACCTATTTAAACATGTAGACAGTTTTCCTTCCAATGTTAGAGGTACTATACATTTTTACAAAAACGTTTTGATTTAACATGGACTAAGGATATGTATTGGCAGACTGTTGATGTAGTCCATGTTTATAATAGTATAAAACATCCTTCTATATTGTACAGCTTATAAACAGAAGTATTGTGTCTAGATCTAGGGTTGTCATTGCCCCCCCCCCCCTTTACTTAGTCTTCATTAGGACAATCATTGAATATAATGCCCCCCTTTGGCATATATCTGTCCAGAGAGATGCAATAGCTGGAATGTCAACAGAGATATGTTACTAAAAGGATACAAGGCCTCATGTCCGACCTGGACTGACTCAAAGCCCTGTCACTATACTTAGTATCCTACAGGCTGCCAAGAGGTGACCTGTGTCTGGCATACAAGGCATCCTCTGACCCATTACTGATGGATTTACCAAACAGCAGCAAGTCAAATAGCATCAGAAATACTCTTGTTTAAAGATCTAATCCTGTCCTGCAACATCAACAGAATGGTTTGGAGGGGGCAGGTATATTTAGCAGAGGATACCATTGTTCTGGAACAGACTCTCCATACACATAAAATAAAGTTCATCCCTGTCCATTTTCAAGGGCAACTGAGAATTGGGGATGGGAAACAGAACATTTACTCCATTTGCTCCCAGTACTACTAATGGACAGGGCAACTCCTAAATGCTTTATCCCATGCATAGGTCCCCTCAAATTTGGTATGTTGCCAGTTATTTTCATTAGGGGTAATACACAGTTATCAATCATGGGATGAGAAAGGCCAATCTATAACCAAATGGGATAGGTTATTTTGAGCACAAAAGGTACAGCGGCTAGGCTTAAATGACTGCCAAGGGAAGCTAGCCTCTTGATTACCTATGAACCTGTTTGGAATTGAGACTATTTTGTATTTTTGTGCTGCCCACAAATCTCAGAGATTGTTTGAGCATTGTTTACATTATACTTAATGTTAAAGGTTGATACCTTTCTTCAACATGTAGTCACAGCTATGGGTGCTTCTTTTGTCCTAGCTTATGCTACTTATTTATCAGATTGATGACAAATAATGAATTAAATTGAATTAATTTTATTCTGAGCAAATGTAATATTTTTGACTTATTGATGATTTGACTTTTATTTGTAAAGGGGATACTCCAAATGCATCGAATTTTCTTGATATCAACATGCTTGGGATTAACCTTACTTATTACACACATTCTAATTTGATCAATTATCCTCATGTTATATTACTATTAAGGGTAAGCCAAATTCTAGTAAATTGTTTCATAAGTTAGGGTTTCCATGGATTATTTATGTTACTAATTTTATTGAAGGTCATTTGATTTATTCCCTTACTAAGAAAGGACTAGAAGATTCTGTTTTGATAGGAAGGATGTGTTGATGGAATCTACACATTTTCCATTTTTCACAAAAGGGGCTATTCTGAGAATGGTGTTATAGGTTATTGGGAAGCTTGCACTACCTCCAGGTTGCATTTATTAGGATGTTCTCATGAAGTAAGGTAAAATTCAGTAAGATCTCTAGTACATGTGCAGAGGTTAAAATAGCAGAGTGACATTGTTGCTCAATGTAATCTGTTTATCAAATGAAATAATTCCTCTGGCCAAAAAAGGTGGAATATTTTGAGAAACAATCTTAATTTTAATAATAGTAATAATAGCTTACTTTTGTATCTTTTTTTTCATTAATTAGTAGAAGTATTGTTAGAATTCTTTGTCATAGTTTTCTTATGCTTAAATTTATTACTCCTTCTGGGCCCATCTCATTTGCTCACTCAGCTGAGTGCAGTGAGATCATATTCTGATTTCAGGCACTCCTACTGTGTACAAAGAGAGCATTTGGGAAGGACAACCAATGTAGCATCTTAATCCTGCTCTGTTCCCTCTGTCAAAAAAAAAAAAAATATATATATATATATATATATATATATATATATATATATATATATATATATATATATATATATATATATATATATTTTTTTTTTTTTTTTAATTCAGCTGCTCTTACTGTAACTGTCTTAGTTGCTCTTCTACATGCTATCTGTTCAGTCGCTCTTACTTTGCACTTATTACTGCTTGTTAGTAGCCTTCTAATTTACTGCCTTCTGTGCTTGTTTTTTAGTCATTTGTTAATTTAATTACATTTATTTGAACTGTATTTGTCGCAGTGTTGCTACACACTCGGGTGTGCTGGCCTGCACTACAATTTGAATTGTATTTTCTGCTGTTTTAGCTGCTTTTCTGTAACAAAAAAAAAATTCTAAGCTTGTTTCCTGCCTTTCCTGTAACTAGTCAAGTCCAGATACAGACTTGCTGTATCCAGGACTGTTGATAAGCATCTAAGCCCCCCAAGCCTTTCTGTGTTGGAGGGAAGCCTTCTAGTTTATCAGTGGGAGTGGTAAGCACTAGGTAGCCTATTTACCATGGGAAGAGTGGGTTTTGGCCCTGAAATTGTAGTTCATTGGCTGTTTGGGCAGTTTTTCCATCTCTTTCTACTTTCTGGTTAAAAGCCCGTTTTGCGTTTGGTCCCTGCCTTTCCTATAACTAGTGTAGTCCAGGTACAGATTTGCTGTATCCAGGACTGTTGGGAAGCTTCTGAGCCCCCCAAGCCCTTCTGTGTTGGAGAGAAGCCTTCTAGCTTATCAGTGGGAGTGGTAAGCACTAGATAACCTATCTACCACAGGAGGAGTGGTTTCTGGCCCAGAAATTATAGTTTATTGGCAGTTTGGGAAGCTTTTCCATCTTTTTCAACTTGCTGGCTTAAAAGCCTATGTTTGTACTTGTTGTCCGCCTTTCCTGTAACTAGTCTAGTCCAGATACAGATTTGCTGTATCCAGGACTCTTTGCAAGCTACTGAGCCCCCCAAGCCTTTCTGTGTTGGAGGGAAGCCTTCTAGCTTATCAGTGGGAGTGGTAAGCATTAGTTAGCCTATCTACCACAAGAGGAGTGGTTCCTGGCCCAGAAATTGTAGCTATTGGCCGTTTGGGCAGTTTTTTTCCATCTCTTTCAACGTTCTGGTTTAAAAACCGCACTTGTGCTTGTTTCCCACCTTTCCTTTAACTAGCCTAGTCCAGATACAGAGTTGCTGTATCCAGGACTGTTGGTAAGCTTCTGAGCCCCCAAACCTTTCTGTGTTGGAAGAAAGCCTTCTAGCTTATCAGTGGGAATGGTAAGCACTAGGTAGCCTGTCTACCATGAGAGAAGAGGTTCTTGGCCCAGAAATTGTAGTTTATTGACCATTGGACAGTTTGTCCGTCTCTTTCAACTTTCTGGTTTAAAAGACCACATCTGCGCTTGTTTCCCATCTTTCCTGTAACTAACCTACTGGGTAGCACTAGAAAGCCTTAAACTGATACAAGCCTTCTAGCTTAGAAGAGAGACTTTGGAGTGATTATCAGTTTTCTGTACTTTTTTGCTGTACTTAACTGTTTTCCGCCTAAACGCAGATTTTCCAGCGTTTATTGTGATTTAAAAGCTTGTTTTTTTCACATATTGTACTTATTTGACTGCCTGCACTTTTAAAAAGTTATTTTTTATTTAAATAATTTGTTTAACTGTTGTAGGCTACACACTAAAGTGTGATAGCCTTTTCTGGTCGTTTGTAGTCGTTTAAAGCTGTTTTAAGTGTATTTTTTACTGTTTTTGCCTTATCTTTTCAAAAAAACCCAAAAGAAATCCTTGTTTCCCAAATTTCTAAGCTAGTATAGTCCAGTTTTCAGGCTAGTGCTGAATTCAGGCCTGTGATACTAGTTTCTGAGTTGCCCATACCTTATTTGGATAGAAGGAAGTTTCTCTGTCCACCTGTGAGAGAGGGGAGCTTTGAGCAACCTATCTGTCACTGGAGGAGTGATTCCAGCCCAGAAGTTAGTAGTTTATTGGCCATTTTGGGCTAATTTCTATCTCTTTCATTTCCCTACTATAAAAACCGCATTTGCACGGTTTCACGCACCGAGCAGTGCCGGTTAGCTACGGTTAAATTATTCCCAGCTCCACTAAGGCTCCTCGTCAGTTTTTTCCTTGAAACTAGTCTAATTCTCAACCTAAGCACTCAAAAAGAATCCTACAGCCCAGCACTTGCTTAGACCTAATAGCAAGCACTAATATACCCTGACACTGATTGCCCAGCAGAGCAAGGCTCTTTATTCACCCCTTACCAACCAAGTGACTATGCAGCTCATCCCACTATTCAGGCATGACCAAAGGGCAACTTCAGGTGCACTCTCCAGTCCAGCTGGTGAATCTGGGTGTCCAGAGGCAATGCTACAACTGCCTCATGTACACAGAAAATCCTCTCTTCCTACCACAAAACACTAACATATGCGAGAGATGCAATTATATAGCCAAACTGGAAGCTAAGCTGTCTCCACCCAAGACTGGATCAGACAGTCAGGAGGAGAAGGTTAACACTTGCACCACACCTCCAGCCGCACACAGACCTACTAAAACAGCACTGGCAAAAAATACACATAAATACACAAAATCATATTCGGAGGCTCAAAATAAAAACCTGCAAAAGCATCAGAGACCTCCAAAGCAGACACCCAAACAACCTGCACTTCCCGTCACAAACCAGACAACACATAAAACACAAAATCAGTGTGCCGCACAATCACAGCCCTTAAGGTGAAATAACATACCTAACACACTAGTAATAGGTGACTCTATAGTCAAGCACACTGACGTCCCACTCACTAGGCTGGACAAGCAGAAGGTTACTGTAAGCTGCCTGTCGGGAGCCAGAATCCACCACATAACACAAGCACTCAGGTAACTCCAGAACAAGTACAAATATGACTCTGTCATTGTTCATGTTGGTGTGAATGACCTGAGACATACCTCCATGGACTACATGAAAAGAGACATGGAAGAGCTCTCTGATCATGCAGCCCAGGCAGGTATGACCCTGACCCTGAGTAGCATCCTGCCCTCAACAAGAATGATACCGCAGTATAATGAAAAAATGATCAATTTAATGAAAAAATGATCAATTTCAACAATTGGCTAAGTTTCTAGTGTTATTCAAAGGGGATCCAGTGTCTGTCAGCCTGGGACGACATGGACGACAAGCCTTGTTGCTTCGCAAGAGATGGCTTGCACCTGTCACCCCTAGGCTTTTGAATACTGGCCAAGGCTCTTGCTGCCCCCATAGCGCCTTTTTTAGGCAAGGCTCAAAAGTCAAACCCACCTCTGTAAACAGCACAATTAACAAAAAACTGAGAGTTATGCTACTAAACACCAGGAGTTTAAATCTCAAAATGCACTCACTCAAAGCACTCCTCAGTATGGAGAATGTTGACATCTGTGCAGTAACTGAAACCTGGTTCAAGGCTCCAAAGAGCACCCCAGTACTACTGGGCTACAACTCATACCACATGTTTCGGCCACAGAAAATGGACCAAAACACAAAAGGATGGGGTGTATCCATATTCATCAAGGATACCTACACCTCCAGGTTAGTCACAGCATGATATCTCTGAGATCATCCATGTGCAACTAACGTCTGGCAAATCTGCAATGCAAATTGTGGCCTGCTACAGATCACCCTCCATGACCCAGGACCACCACTCCACCTTTCTGGAGACACTGGAAAACATGAAGGTCCTACCGAACACCCTGATATTGGGCAATTTCAATTACCCTACCATTCACTGGGAAACTACTCAAGTACAAATTCCCAGGCCCAGCGCTTCCTGGAATTCATTAACTCAAATGCCCTGGATCAACTGGTAAACTCTCCTACCAGAGGTGAAAACATATTGGACCTGGTCATCACCAACATGGGCGACAGGTGTTCCACACAGGAGGTCAACCCGTCACTGGTTAGATCATACCATAAACTAATCACTCTGGATGTCCACACCCCACCACCACCCCCAACTAAGGAAACCAAAGTAAAAAACTTCTCTAAAGCAAACTTCACCTTACTTAAGACAGAGGTGGTAAGTTTCACAACCTCCACACTAAAGGATAACGCTGCCCAAGATGCAGAAACCTTTACAAATGCACTCTATGAGCACCTACAAGGAAACATGGATTGTGCCATCCCTAGCAAAACCAAGACTCACTCATCTAAGAGAAGGAAACCAGTTTGGTGGACCCCTGCAATAAACAGGCTATACAATAGAAGGAGGAAACTAGTTCAGAAAAAAAGCAAATCCCAAGAAGGAAAGACATCCCTGATCAGTATCAATAAGAAACTAAGGTCCCTCATGAAATCATCCAAGGCTAACTTTGATAGAAAAATAGCCAAGGATTCAAAAGATAACCACAAAGCCTTCTTTAGCTATGTTAAGAATCTAAGAGGCAACTCACAGATATGCACTGAACTAGTGCACAATAGCACAAAATATACTGAACCTACTGATATTGCCAACATCCTGGCAGATAGATTCAATGCAAATTTCACCCCGCACTCACCTCCAAAAGGGCCCACAACAATACCGGAAAAGTGTAGTGCCCCAGAAATCACAGACGCACAGGTGAAAACAGCCCTTTCAAAAGCCAAAAACACAGCATCAATGGGACAAGATGGTGTCCCAGGCTGCATCTTGCATGAACTACAAAATGAACTGACCCACCACCTATACATGCTGTTTAACCTCAGCCTCTCCACAGGCTATGTGCTCATAGAATGGTGCACAGCAATGGTTATTCCTCTCCACAAAGGAGGGGCCACAACTGACCCTGGTAACTATCACCCCATAAGCCTGGCTAGCCTGGTCTGCAAGGCTATGGAGTGCATCATCATGGAACTCATTAACAAAGACATTGGAAACCTCCAAACACTTGACCTGACCCAGTTCAGCTTTGTTAAGGACAGATCATGCCTACTAAACCTGGTTGACTTCTTCGAGACAGTCACCAAGGCCATAGATGAGGGAAAGGTGGTTCACACAGCCTACCTTGACCTCGCCAATGCTTTTGACACCATTCCCCACTCAGATGTTACAGAAAAACTCACCAGCCTGAACATAAACCCCTACGTCACCAGATGGGTTGGCAACTGGCTTACAGACAGAACTCACATAGTAAGAGTAGCGGGCTCCAGGTCCCACTCTAAACCAGTCACAAGTGGTGTCCTGCAAGGCTCGGTCCTGGGACTCCTACTGTTTGGTATATACTTCTCAGAAGTACAGGCTAACACAGGAGAACTAGAACAAATTAATTTGAATTCCAGATATGGTGGGACTATTAAGTTGTTTACAAAATAAAGTATTTGTATTCTAAAATGCTATACATTACCTCCTTTTGGTTTTAATCAGCTTTGTAATGTGGCATTTTTTATTGGTATTTTTTTAATTAATGAAATTAATGGTATCATTTCCTTTAGTTTTTGTATAACTATGATTTGGTGTGTTTTTTTATCCCTTTTGGAAAGCTTCTGCATTGGCACCAGGAGAGTAAGCATTTTATTTGTGGATGAGTGAGTTTTTTTTCTTATCACTTGTAGTTAATTATTTAATAAGCAGTAGATTAAGAGTTGTTGGCAGAGAAATCTGACAAACGTACAAGCAGAATATAGCAGTAGAATTTGTTTATATGACATTCATTGAATTAGTCCATTAGCTTACGTATGAGCCCATGGAACTCCTTAGTGTTATAGTTAAGACTACCTAACAGGTGACTGTCCAGCATAATTTCTCTAAATGTAAATCTAGTGGTCAGCCACCACTATACAAATGGGAAAATATTGCTACACCCAGGTACCAAACAGCATCTGGATTTTAGTTTTAATTTCAGGGCATATTTTAATTAATGGGTAATTAGAGAACAAACACAGAGTATTTCAGCTAATTAAAAATATCACATTATCTGAAAATAGCTAAACCTCAAACTCTCAGCGGTGAGTTAAGCATCGGTAGTAAAGCAATTGACAAACTACATTGACTTACAATGTAGAAAGTGAGAATCAGACTTAAATACTCGTATGCAGAACTGTATACAAAATTCTGAAACCAAGTCAAAGCCTAGGGACATAAAAAGACTGTGGAATAATACCCATAAATGCTGAAGTGATTTGCATTGTTCAGGGTCTTGGACCAAAAAAGATGTAGTGATTTAGACTGTTCAGGGTCTTGGATGAATTATGATGTACTCTGCTAATTATCCCTTATCAACTTGAGAGTGCATGTGATTGAGAAAGTTGAGCATTGCCTTTGCTCTGATAACATAAAAGGTAGAGTGTGGAAGCTGTGTGGTTATGAGGAGCAGAGACCAAAGTCTCAGAGAGTGGGGAATAGTAGCTATACTCTTGTATAGGCCAGAGTCAGCTCTGTACCAGATTCCAAAATGTTGCTGCCAAACGATTTATGAAGATTATGGTAAAATGGGGCTCTCTAGGAAATGTTGACTCATGCCCATGAATGTATAACTCATCCTTTACTGCCTTTAGCAGTATTAAATTGCTAAGTATGTCAGCTGTCTTCAAGTGAATAAAGGGCATACTTTTTTGTGGTGAAGGGACTGAAAGCTTTATAGAACAAGGTTGGAGAAACATGCATTTCAGATAATAAAAAACAGGAAGAGTCAAGCTTTACGAAGTGGTTATACCACATGGAGGATTATGAAACTATATAAAAATTGTCTAGTCAGTCTGCTATTCATTTATGGCTAAAATATATTGCATGATCATTTTAGTATATCATTGAAAGTATTTATCAGAGCTGTCCAGGAATTATAGATATTCTAAGACTAATAACAGTTTGAAATTACTTGTACAGAACATAACCTTTTGCGGATGTTTTATAAAATGACTGGTGGAACTAAGTAAGTAATATGCCATATACGGTCATGGAGTTGTACAAATGAGTGATTAGATGATGAAATCTTTGACTGTAGTAGTTGAATGAATATTTTTTTAGGACTGGAGTTATGTGATCCAAGATGCTATGGGATTTAATAATGGGGAAGGTTAACACCTCATCATTTAGTGTAAGACAGAATAATGGAAGGTATCCAGTTAATTAGTTCCTTGATGTAGCAAGTGATACTTAAGGATTTTACTCTCTTTCTATAGCAGCCAGGGATGCATTTGAATATTATACAAGGTAGCAGTTCACACTGGTATGAAGGGACTTTTATTAAGTCAGACTGTACTGATATCAATACACATGTTAAAGGGAATGGGTAATTGCTGGCATTACTTTAACAAATAGAGCAAAGTCCAGTTTGATCACATTAAGTTTCTCTACAGAGACCATGTTTAATGCATGCCAAATCTTATCAAGCATTGTAAATATGCACTCTATGAAGAAATGGTTCTCTGCAAAATACATGCAAGAAATAAAAGCAGATACTTGTTTGAGATATGTTTCCAGATTTGTAATACTTATGCACTTGTCACTTTTATTTGCTTTATAACGTTTATAGTATGCTGTTTATTTACCTACATATGTTGACATTACCTGAGCCACTTTTACCACTTGATTTCATCTTGAAATCAGTTTCATTTGTAAATGTTTTCTGTACACTGTGCATATATCACCATGATTCAATAGGTCTGTGTCATAAAAATAAATAAATAAACATGGCAGACACTCTTCCATGAAACTTGTCTAGTGCTGCAGCAGAAGAATCCAGTAAATACAAGGGATGCAGCAGTACTTTAAAGGTTATAAGAGATGTGCATCACATGAACACAGGACCACATTCTGACTCTTCCAAAGTACATGACATGGCAGCAGTGATAACCAAGTTCACCTAGAAGCTTTAAGCATAAGTCACTTTGTAAACAAAATAAATAAGGTTACCATTGCACAGAGTAACTGTGAAGTTTTAGTTACCAGCCAGAAGAGACAAAGCAATTCTATCAATGTAGCAAGTAATCCTAAACAAGAGAGTAAGATGTCTTTCCTTATTGCTGTTGCAGAAATCCTTACTAAAGGGATATCCTATCAAGGATAGCCGAACATTGGGCCAGTATACCAAAGTCGTAGTCCCTTCCAGGCACTGTTCACCATGTATGTCCTAAGTATAAAATTGATGCACAAGCACCTATTCTGTACAACAACTTTGCCACCAGTCTGAACACTACTTTTTGAATCTGGTCTGTCAAGTCATTTGTCTCATTGTTACAGCTACTGAGCATCTGGCAGATAAGTACCCCATTGGGGGCATTTCCTCCTTTCTTTTTGTCAGGATTGCCCTTTTACATGTCACCCAGAAAGGGTAAATGTGAGTGTGGGAGGCACATTTCCCATTAATACAGACATGACAAGTGCCTTTTTGCCCAGGTGTTGACCATGATCATACTCAGTGTGCTGTTTATCAGGCTTTTGTACCCAAGACCCTTCCCAGCCATTTGTCCTCCTATTCTGTTTATCTTGAGAATCAACATCTGAAGTTACTTGCCAAAAGGAACATGTCTTCTGAATACACCAGCCCGGATATTCAACCACCTCTTAAGAAGTCAAAAAGGGTACATTGAGAGACTTATGCTGTCCAGCTTCTGCTGGGTGTCTCCATCATCGAGTCAGATGAAGAACTTGCGGACTATCCCATTCCAAGTCTAGCTCCATCTGTCATACCTCAGCTGGAGTCCGACACAGGATTATCTTCTTGCACATCTGCTAAAGCTGAGTATATGTCTGCTATGGGTGAGAAGGGGGAGCTGCAGCTGATTATATTGGAAGGGACTAGAGGGATTCCCAGATATTTGTTAGAGAAGAGATTTATTGTTCTCTGATTGAAGTCAGGCAGAGCTCATACCACCTAAGCTTGTTAGGGCTGAGGTTCCACTGAAGAAAAAGCAGAAGTCCAGTCTCATAGCTTCTGTGGCCAAAGATCTCCATAAAGAGTGGCAGGATTTCACTCAGGGTATTAAGCCCCCCTCCCCCAAGATTATCTGTGCCTTCTGCTGTTCTTTTTTCTCCCCCCCCCCCTAAAAGGCTTCAGGAGTCTAACTGTTCTGATATGGATGTGAAATTGGATTCTGGGGAAGCATCCCCTAGCACATTCTTCTCAGATCCATTCACTTCTTGCTCTAGGGTCAGATGATGAGGGTACTCTTTCTCTAGAGTCCCGCTTAAGGAGCTTTGGTTTGTTGATAACATTGTAAACATGATGGAATACTTTCCCACATTTCAGAAGCTCAAAAAATGTATTATGCCCTTTTACAAATAGATTCCCCCATGCATTCTGCAGTCCCTCTTGTGTTAGAAACCTTTCTGAACACATTTGCTGCTGCTTCCTAGGTTTCTGAGACACAACCTCCTGCACCTAAGAAATCTAAGGTGCCTGAGGCTGAAAAGTTCTTAAATAGCAGCAGCAGCACAGACTGCACTTGTTTCCCAGTAGGAGGACAGTTGTATAAACCAAGCGCTTAGGGTATCTACTGTAGTGTACATTATCCTCATGATAGGATAACACAGATCACAAACTGAGCACTATGGCAGGGCTACCTACCCAATGGTGTAAAATATGGCTCTAAATGACGCAGTCGTGTTGACTAATGTTGTCTAATGAGCATGGGTATTTGCCAGTGAAAAGTGGGTTGAGGACCCAGCCTACCCCAATTTATGCTAGGGACCCATGCTAATGGTGGGAGGGGTGTATTTGCCCCTAATGGCAAGTGTGTGTCCACCAAAAAGCCCAGAAGCCCTGGATCAATAAGCTACTGGCTGGCCAGTGTCCATTTGCCCAACTTGAGTTACCTGGGATAGCTCATTTGAGCAAAAGCTTGTCATAAAACCAATCAACCTGCTAAACATGAACTAAGAATTGCTACACTCAGTGTAGGTTCACTGACAGGATGCAGCTTGGAAGTGGATGACATGATGGTAAGGAAGGGGCTGGACATCCAATGTATCCAAGAGACAAGATGCAGCAAAGCCACTTGGCTTGGGATCCAGGGTCTACTAGTGAGGAGGAGGAGGACAGGCTAAAATCATGTGAGAATCGTGGTGAGGGAGAGGCTTCAGAAGACAGTGAGGGGTGTCATAAGAATTAATGACAGACTCATGGTAGCCCCACAGCAAGGTAGTGATAGTGAGGAAAAGAGTGCATTCAGACAGAAGTTGCAGAACCTACTAAGTAAAGCAGGACAACATGAATTGGTGCTTATAATGGGTGACCTGAATGCACGTATCCGGACAGACAGAACAGAATATGAGGCCTTCCTGAGTCCACATGGGTACGGCAATGGGAATAAAGAAGGACAGTCCATTCTAGACTTCTGTCTGGAAAATGGCTTGATAGTAACCAAACCATGGCTTCGAAAGAGAATGTGTCACAAGATGATATACAAGAGTGGCCAACATGCAATTCAGGTAGACTTCATCCTAGTAAGGAAAGGGTACTGGGGAAGAATCAGTGATTGCAAAGAGTGAAAGAGTCAGCCTACAGCATAAACCTCTAGTTGCCACAATCAGCTGCAAGCAGTGGTCAAAGAAGGTATTAAGGACAACAGTGACCAGGCTGAAGACCTGAAGGTTAACTGGATTACTCAGGGCTGTAGCACCTCATGAAAAAGAGGAAATAGGTAGAATTGAAGAAGAATGGCAGTGCCTCAAAACAGCATGTGTGAAGACTACAGAACAGATAATGTGGCTGAGCCAGGTATGGAAATAAGGGACATAAGGAAAACTGGTGGTGGAATGCAGAAGTCCAGGAAGTCGTCAAAAGAAAGAAGGAGTGCAGGAAGAAGTGGGAAATATAAAAGATGGACCAGGCTAGGAATAAACACTGGTTGGCTAACAAAGAGGCTAAGAGAGCATTTGAAATAGCAAAGGATAAGGCATCAGAAGCACTTTACCAGCTTCTGGAAAGTAAGTCAGTAGGTGGCACAAAGAAACTGCATCAGATTGCAATGCAAAGACAGAAAGATAAAGAAGATAGTCAGACACCCTTCATAAGAGATCAGTAATAATGTGCTCACCAGTCCGCAGGACATCAAAGGCAGATGGAAGGTGTACTTCCAGCAACTACTGAATGAAGTAGGAGCCCACCACTGATGAAATAACAGCACTAAGAATAATGAAGTCAGGGAAGGTAGCATCTCAGATGAGGCCACAGTAGATATGATATAGATAGAGATGAAATGGCTCTGTGAAGGTACTGATAGCAGTGCGGAGAGAAAGTTGTATCCCAAATGACTGGAGAATAAGCATACTACTGCCAGTGTTCAAGAACGAAGGGGACATTCACAAATGTGGCCAGTACAGTGGTATCAAACTCTTGTCACATTGCATGAAAGTTCTGGAGAGGATGAATGATAAACAAATACACAGAGAAGTAGAAAATACGCTAGGGGATGAGCAGTTCAGATTCCGATCAGGATGCAGCACATCTGATCTGATGTTTGTAGTGAGACAGATAGTTGATAAGAAGCTAGAGATGAGGAAACAATCCAACGTAAGCATTCCCAGACATGGAGGAAACATACGACAAGGTCTGAAGAACGCTGATTTGGGCAGTCCTGCAGTGGTTCAAAGTCCTAGAAACATTGTTAGAATTAGTGCAAGCAATGTACAAGGACCCAATGATTCAAATACTAACAGTGTTTGGTCTGACAGAAAGTTCCCAGTGGGAGTCAGTGTGCAGCAGAGTTCATCTGTAAGCCCACTGCTGTTCGTACTGGTGATGAACTACATTAGTAAAAAGCTCAGAGGTGACAGATCAGCAAAGTTGCTGTATGCAGACAATATGGCATTACAGCCAGACTCTGAGCAAGAATGTCAGCAAAGAATAGGAGAATGTAATGCAAACCTAGATGGCACACGGGATGAACCTGAGCACATATAAAACAGTTGTAATGGCAGCAAAAGATAGAGTTCAGTAGAAGGTGAGAATTGAGATAGCAGCTTCACGTATCTCAGAGGGGTGATTGAGGAGAAAGGAAGTCTGAATGAGAAAATCAAAGCTAGAATCAGAGGGGTTGCAACCAAATGTTACAGTGCATCAGGTGTAGTATATGATGGAATAATACCAAAGAAGTTGAAAAGTAAGGTGTACAGAACAGTGGTGTGACCAGTACTACTGTATGGTACAGAAACCTGGGCAGTAAAGGCAGAGCAGTTGAGGAAGCTAAAGGTGATGGAGATGAAATGCCTGACATGGGTGTTAAGATGCACATTGTGAGGCAGATGAAGAAACGAGGACATAAGAGAAGAAGCCAGTAAAGATCCAATTGTAGGAAAGGTCTAAAAGAACAGATTATAATGGTTTGGGCACATGTGCAGAAAAGCAGAAGACAATCTGGTGAAGAAATTTGGACAAGATAGGTAGAGTGCAAGAGGAAATGAGGGGTCCAGCAAAGTGGTGAATGGATCGTGTGAGAGAAGACCTGCGACAGACAGGCATGAGTGTCGAAGAAGGCAGGAGAGTGGCACTGAATACAGAGAGAGAGATGGCAACAGTTGACACTGCACACCAACCCCATGTAGAAAATGGGAGAAAGTGGAGGTTAATGATGATGAGTACCTCCTCTGACTGTGCAGATATTTCTCTTTTTGATGATAAACCTTTCAAATTAATGTCTTCTTCTAAACTTCTCCATTCTGATAAAGACAATAGGGCCATAGATAGGTATGGGAAAAAAGTTTATACCTTGGCCACCTTGGTCTAAAGAGCCATATAATCATGTATGTACTGTCTCTTCTGTCTAAACTTGGTGGTGTTTTGACTGACATGCTTGATTCTGATGCTAAGACTTCTACTATTTCTTTCAGTTCTGCTTCTCAGGTGGCTTTCATTCTATCAAATACAGTTCTGATGCTGCTGATGCATCTTTTAAGGCTGTAGCTTCAGTTTCTATTTTATGCAGATATACTTGGCTTAGGTTACAATCTCTTCCTGATGAAATCAAAGCCAAGTTGTTGGTTTCTTCCTTGGATTCCCCGAATGTTTGGTTCTACAGCTGCAGAGGTTTTAAAGACTTTACATGGTAAAGGGATGGTTATTCAGGACCTCAAACCAAATTTTCTTTCCCCTGTCCCCAGGTTTCAAAGGAATTATCCTTCAAAGTCTTCTTTTGTGCATAAACAATAGAAACCTCCCTTAAGGGGAAAGAAATCTTCCAAAAGTATGTTTTCAAACAAACCCACTCAGGATTTTAGGTGTTAAAATCCCTCTTTTCCTGACAAATCTGATTCTATTTGATTTTTATCCTTCCCTTCCTCTTAGCCAGATTCCACTTTCCCTCCAGTTAACTCTTTCCTTACCTCATCTGGCAGCGGATCACCAGAGATGCCCTTTTTTTCCATAATACAAAAATGCCTGAATGACTACCGACTGGTTGTATTGAATCCTATAGCAATGAAATGCTTTGAGATCATCATTGTGAGTCATATTCACTCAGCTATACCTGATACAATGGATCCCCTGCAGTCTGCATACAGACTGAATAGGTCAACAGAGGATGCAGTCAGTACAACATTGCATACAGTTCTTACTCATTTGGAGAATAAGACTGTTAGGCTCAATTGCTGTTTTTTGATTATAGTTCAGCCTTCAAAATGGTGATACCAACAAAGCTCATTAATAAGCTGTCCATACTGGGTGTGCCACCGATTCTTTGCAGTTGGATCTTGGATTTTTTAACAGACAGATTACAGTCAGTCAGGTTGGGAAATAACATCTCTAAAACAATAATAGTAAATACAGAAATGTCACAAGGCTGTGTGCTGAGTCTACTGCTGTACACCCTCTTCACTCATGATTGTGTTGCTTTTCAACATGACACCAGTATTGTCAAATCTGCGGATGATACAACAGTTATTGGTCTGATCTCCAAGGGTGATGAGTCAGCATTTAGGAGGGAAGTAGTGAACCTTTTGAAGTGGTGTTGGAACAGTACTCTCTCTTAATACCAGCAAAATGAAAGAGATGATCATTGATACATGAAGGAAGAGAGGGCAGCACTTATAATTATATATTGGTGATTCTGAGGTGGGAAGAGTGGCTACATTCAAATTCTGATATTGGTATTTATATTATTGTCTATTTGTTGTCTTATATTACTTTTTCTTGTTAACTGTTGTTGTTTTTATATGCTGCTAAAGGATTTGCAGAAAATTTCATTGTACTTTGTGATATTCTCTTTAGTACATATGACAATAAAGATGAATTGAATTGAAAAGTTATTTCATGGTTTGGAAATCCCTTCCAAACTTTTCAGGGACTCATCAACCTCCGCTTTTCCAGCGTCCTCATTATTCCTTTCATTCTTCAGGACATTTTGATTCAGGGAACTATTTGGCCTGTACCTCTATCCCAGAGAGGCAGAGAGTTTCATTCCAGGATCTTTCTGATTCCCAGGAGGAGGTTTCTTGGGAAGTCAATTCTGGATCTCTCTTTTCTCAACACTTTTCTGAGGGTCCCATATTTTAAAATGCTCTCTCTTCAGTCCTTGTTCCTCTTGGTACTTCCTTAGGCCTATCTGGTCTTGTTGGGCCTGAAGTATGCTTATCTTCACATTCCTATTCACCCTTCTGTTCAGGAAATATTTATGGTTCTCTGTTTCTTCCTTGCATTATCCATTCTCTCTTCTTTGCCTTTTGGCCTTTCTACAGCTTCAAGAGTATTTACCAAATGTCTAGATGAAGTCATAGCTTACTGCAGAGTCCATGGTATCCAGATTATCTCTATCTGGTTGACCTTCTGATTCAAGCTCTTTACCAGCAGCTGCTTCTTCAGAATCTCAGCTTTACCATGCTGCTACTTCAAAGTGTGGTGTTCACCCTCAAATCTCAAACAATCTCTTTGGACTCCTTCTCAGGATAAAGTTTTCCTTGGATGCGTGATTCAGACCTTGCCTTTGATGGCTTTTCTTCCTTCTCACAAAGTCACATTTTTGGCAGCTTTCTTCCTATTCCTTTACAAGTGGTGAATGCCAGAGATTAGGTGTGGGATCTGGGGTACATGGTGTCCAACATTCCTATGGTTCCTTTCACCAGACAATATATGAGGAAGCTCCAGTGCATCTAAAGACAATCTGTTCTCAAAATATCATTCTCTGGATTTTTCCATTCATCTCTTACCTTGTCTCAGAAATGAATTTTCTGTGGTAGATTCATCAGGTTTCTCTATATCCAGGCCTACCTTATCAAGCTCTTTCTGCCACACAAGAACTGTATACAGATGCTTCAGATCTAGGGTGGATGCTTATTCCAACAATATTAAGTTCAAGGAGTGTGGTTCCCCAAAAGTGAAAGGACCACACCAACATCAAACAGATGAGGGCTCTGCTTTGGGTTCATCAAGCTCTGTTTTTTTCTAGGTTTTGGTTCCTCTCCAGGTTTACAAACATACTACTGTCACTTGGCACATAATCAAACAAGGGGGCCCAAAATTATATTTTCTTTGCAGACTGGCTCTTCTTAGGAATTTGTTGCCTGCCATAATCGTATCCTTCAGGAAGTCTACATTCATTCAGAGCACAATCTTGTGGCAGATAAACTGATCAGGTCCAGGGCAGATCATCATGAATGGAAGCTTCACAAAGAGGTCTTCCTAGATTTTATCTGTCAGTGGAGTACTCCTCAAGCAAATGTGTACATGCCCTCTAAAGAGGCAGTTTCCTAAGTTCTGTTCCAGGTTGCCATGTCCCCTGGCTTGGAAAGTAGACATCATGTCTTTTTCTTGGAAAGGGATGTTTTTGTATCCTTATCCCTTCTTCCATTGTTGCCCAAGGTCTTGCCCAAGATCATGTGGGACAGACCCAAAATCTTGCTGGTGACTCCATTTTGGACCAGATGAAACTGGCTCCCTATCTGTTTCATCTGGCTAGAGACAATCATTAAAATTTATCTCACAGGATGGATCTCCTCATCCAGGACAAGGGCTCACTTTCATTCACCTTAAGTTTGACTCTGGGTGATTGAGTTTTTGATTGCTTTACAACACCAGTTTTCTGAGGATGTGCTTTCTGTTTTGCAGGCATCCAGAAATATGATACTACAAAATCCTATGTTGCTAAATGGAAAAGATTTTCTCACTGGTGTCAGAGGTATGAACAGGATGCTCCTTTAGTGGAGATCCCTACTGTTCTTTCTTATCTGTGTCAGTTGCTGAATGCTGAAGTGGCACATTCATCTGTTAAAACTCATTTGTCAGGCATTTCTGCTTGTCTGCCCATGGATTCACCACTTTCCTCTAGATTTGAAGTTAAATAATTTTTAAAAGGTGTCCTTCATGATAGCCCCCCACCCACCCAAGAAAATCAATTCCACCTTTTGAGACCTTAATTTTCTTCTGGAAAAATTGACTCCATCTCCTTTTGAACCTGCAGCTTCTCTTACTTTTCAGTTCTGTACTTGGAAGACTGTTTTGATGGTAGCTTATTCTTCTGCAAAGAGGGCATTTGAAATAAAGGCCTACATGGGCAGTTCACCCTTTTTTTTATTTTTCGCAGACATAGAGTTTCTCTTTACTCCAGTCCTTCTTTTATGCCCAAGGTGATCAATGAATTTTCCTTAAATCAGTGCATTCACCATCCTTCTTTTTTCCTTACCTCAGAATTCTGGAGAGAGGATTCTACATACTTTAGATATGCATAGACAGCTCAGATGTCTGGATAAAACTAAAGATGTTAGAAAATCTGAGAAGCTGTTTGTTTCTTTTCTTGCTAAGACATTGTGTATGGCTGTTTCCAAGCAAATCATCTTCACCTGGATTTCTAAAAGCAATTTTGTGTTGTTGTTGTTGTTTTTATGGTAAGCAGCTTTCTTCTTCTCTTTGTGCTTATTCTAAGAAGGCAATAGCCTCTTCTGGTGCTTTTTTTCAAGTGTCTGGATGCTAGCTCTGTTTTGGAAGCTGCTGATTGGTTATCTGAACATACTTTTATTAAACACTACAAGTTGGATGAAGTATCTAGGGCTAGAGCTGGTTTTGCCAGAGCCATCTTTCATGTTTTTTGTGGGTTCTTCAGTTGCTTCCTCCTCCTCCTATCCTATACAGTAGCTTTTGTACTCTCCCTTTAGTAAGGAATACTGCAGTAATGATAAGGATGACATTGTACAGTTGAGTAAGAACGTACCATAACAGTAGATGTTCCACTTTTCACTCTAACAGTATTATTTCTGTCCTGCTCTGATCTTCATTTCTATTCTCTTTCTCTCTAGCCAAGGTTACCTTCTGTCTCCCCTTTCTGGATCCACAAGCTCTTCCTTTTGTTCCCCTAGGGTTGCTGTGGTTCTCCTAGGGCAATTAAGTTCTGAGATTAGGCATCCATACATCACTTATGTACCTTGCTTCGTGGATGTAGGGTATACATGTAATGTATAATGCCTTCTAGGACCCAAGGCTTTGGTATGATAGTTAGATGCATGATTATCCCATTAATAAGGAATACATCAATAGTGAAAATTAGGGCATCTAATATTATTGTAAGTTCTTGCACAACTGTACTTTCTCTGTTACAGTTCCTCATAAACATCATAAATATCCTTCTTTTCAGTTTCTTTAGGGGGAAATGCAACTTAACATTGCAATATAAGACAATCTAAAGACATGCGTCTGGAGCATTTCTCCCCGGGCCTCTGCTGAAAACAGGATCTGTGGAACCTAGTCAGACTTTCCCGGTCAACAAATGTTAAATAAATAAATAAATTAAATAAATATAGTCTTGCTTTGATGGAGCAACATTAGAAGGCAGCAGATTATAAAATCAGTGGCCAAGCTTTATCTGGACTTTTTCAAGCACTGCAGTCATGCATGGAAAAGTTTTTTTTTGTCCATCAGATAGCTCAAATTATGGGGTCCTTTCAAACATGACTACATAATGGAGAAACATATTTTGCTATTTTATTTATTTATTTTTTTTTACTTTTTATTTGTATTATTGTCACAACACATGCATACATATTCTTTAGGTATTTTATGCAAAATGTGTGAGCTCAAAATACTGTCATATCAATGTCTAATTGAAAAGCATGAAACATCTTTTTCATCATTGTGCTACTTTACAAAAATAGTGATAACATTCAACGTTTAAACTGTGGATGTTTTTGGAGGTTAATACATTAATGATCATTATAGAACTTAGTACTGTATATATTAAGCGTTAATAGGATCAGTGCTTTTGTAAAACTGATGACTCGTTGATGAGTTCTAAGATGTAATAACATAACTGCTAACTTTAATACAATAGTAACTGAGATAATAACTTTAAGTACTTGTAAAACAGTCAAAATAATTGTATAATGCAGAAGGAGCATACAGCTTTTAGAAATGATGTAGTGTCAGACAATAGCATTGTCTCCTGTTAAGCATCAGAATTCAGCATCATATTCCTAACAACACCCAAGTGGTCCTAGCATGACACCTGCCATAGATAAACTTCAGTTGCATTCCTATGTTATTATTTTAGAAAATGTCCAGACTTGGGGTCTATTATCATGGTTATTTCTGTATAAAACCCTCTAAAAGCCCAATGCTTGAGGGAGGCATGGTCAAGATGCTGAGCAGTTAACAACACTATATTTTGCTCTGCTTCATTTTAATACATTTGACAGGATTTTTACAGAAAACAAAATGTTTCAAATTATGGTGAATTTATAGTTAAACAACGTCTGAAAGACTTTCTACAATAAATAAATAAATGTTAAACTTTTTCATTATTTTTTCCTGTCAAGAAAACTAAAAAAAGTTAATTGACTTAGAATGAGCCACTTGAAGCCCAGTGTACAGGACAGTACAATAAAGACAAATGGACAATCTATACTCAGCAACATTAATGAGCTATCTGTGAAGGTGGATAAACTGGAAAACAAAATAGACAATATTAAGGAGGAATATAAAAAACAAGAAGAAGTGCTGAGGAAAGCTCTTAAACAACAATCTTCACAAATCTCAAGTATAGAAGAGGCAATAACTGATTTAGATGGAAGAATGCTTGAAAGTGAGAATAATACTGAATTTCTCCTGAAACAAAATAATTTATTCCAGGAAAAAATAGAAGACTTAGAAAGCAGATCCAGAAGAAACAACATTAGGAATTATGGTATTCCTGAGAAATAGGAGGGAGAAAGTGTAATTCAATTCCTTAATACTTGGCTGCCTAAGACATTGAACATGCTGGAAGCTTTCTCCTTTAGTTTTGAAAAAGCACACTTTTCAACTCATCTTTAAAAATATATCTTCACCAAGGTTAATAATTGTAAGATACTTCTCCAGCCAAGATAAAAACTTAGTCTTAAAAGCAGCATGCTCTAATTATCCAGTCAAAATTAAAGAAACCATTATAAGATTTGGTAATGGCTATTCAACATCAGTTATGTCAAAAAGAAAAGCATGTGTGCCACTTATTAAAAACTTAAAGTAAAACAACCTTAAAACACAAATTTTGTAACCTGCAAAAATAAGGATTCATCTTACACAAGGACAAAAGACATTTAACACCTTGGAAGATGCAATGGACTTTATAGAGAAGAACAAAATTATAGAAAAAAAAAACAGAAGAAATGGACTGGAGTCTGTCAACATCTCTGAAGAGAAATAGAATAAGGAATGGATGGTCAGTAAAACACAAAAATAGTAAAAAAAGGAAACACAAATGAAAAATTAATCCATTTTAGTGTAATAAAAGTTCAGTAACTTAAAGAAGTGTATGAACAGTAAGGAACAACACTACTTTTTGCAAGGTAAATCATTTCTTTTTTCTTCCCTTATTTCAAATGATTAATATGATAAAGCAGATTTTTAAGCTATATATAAACTGAAGCTATTTAATTTCAGGTATACATCAGCTTATCGAAAGCTGATAACATCAAATGCTAGTTGATCGACCTCTAAAGGTCGAACAACCAAAATAGAGACGACATGGAACAGTGATTTTTTTCCCAGGGAAATAATCACTGGGCTGTTGTCAGGAGTTTGCCATTTCCTCCACTGTGGTGCGATCTCAAAGTTGGTATATGTAAGTAGGGGGTGTGGGGGGTAAAGCCCCCCACTTTATGTTGTGTGGGTTTTTTTTTTTTTTTTTTTTTGCATGTCTTCACTATTTTGGTAGTTCGACTGTTTGTGGTCGATCAACTAGCGTTCAATGTTATCAGCTTTTGATAAGCTGATATAGACCCTTTAATTTCATATACAGTTTAAGTAGTCATACCATTCATATCACTAAAAGTTAATCATTAATGAGATGAAGCTTATGTAAAATAACATACTTTTTGAGATCTTAACATGGTTCAATAATGTGCTACTAAACACAGTGCTTGAAATATAAAACAGATATTAGAAAAACATCTTAAGTTACATACTAATATATAAAATGCGTGACTGTTTACATACACAAAAGAAATTATTGGAATGATATCAAATAATTAGTATGATATTGACACTTTTAAAAGTTAAATCCTGATCATAGATAATTGTCATTCTTTTAATGCAAGTTTAAATGTTATGTCTCCTTTAAAGAATGACAAAATGCTTCATCTAAAATAACACACATAAAAACTTGAGAATATAACTGCATATCTGTTGTTAAAAGCACTGTTTTATTTTTGGTTAAGTTTTATCGTCTACATATAATGTTTAGTGGTTATATATTGATTAAATTAATTTGGTTAACCTTTATATCCAAATAAAGGTTAAAGACAAACACTTGCAAATGCCACAAACATGTTTGGGCATGCAGAGT
Organism: Protopterus annectens; assembly: GCF_019279795.1. Classification (NCBI taxonomy): domain Eukaryota; kingdom Metazoa; phylum Chordata; order Ceratodontiformes; family Protopteridae; genus Protopterus; species Protopterus annectens. The sequence goes on along the minus strand of NC_056739.1, from coordinate 211,726,090 downwards.
TATTAAAATGGTATTCCTTAACATGTGGGAGCTTTTTAAAAGGTTAAAACATTTTAAATGATTTTTATTCTTTTTTAATGGATGAGCTAATGATTACAGTAGTGGAGTCTTAAATTCACTTGCAAATGTTGCAAGTGTTTCTGTGCAAATAATTAGAGTTAAACAAATCATTGTTATGTCTTTAGCATGAATACTGTTTTAAAACAAACAAATAAGAGTCACAAGCCCTTTTGTGAGGTATGGGAGCATTGAAAGTTCTGCAAGTATTCCTGATTACCTTTTACTCACTCATAGTGAAAGCTGACTTTTCAATGCACCCTCTGAATTGGATGGTGATGCGTTAGAATGTTAAAATGTGAAATACAGGGCATTTTGATGGTGAAAGCTGATAATGCAGCATGAAAGTATACATATAAGAAAAATAAACATATACTGGTGAACCATACATAAGGATAATACACAATACATGTCATATAATAAGTAAAAGATGAATAAATGAATTTTAAAACCACTAATAACTAATTAAATGTTTTGATTGCTTGTAATATAGCAATATATAGGCTATACTGTAACCTCTAGTAAGACACTTATGATATAATATAAAGGATTGTATCCCCTTGCTATTGTGTCTTTTTTAATGATAATTGATTTAAAAATCACAAGATAGATTATATTGGAAAGATTGTATTTTAAAGGAAAGATTTTCCAGATGTCTGTTTAAATGCCATCAGATATAATATATAAAGATATAAGATACTGGTCTGATTCGAAAATGAGGCCTAGATTAAAGTTTATCTGATAAACAAGGGAAATATATTTGTTCTTTCAAGCAGCACTCTATATATGGATTGTTGATGTAAATATTATAAGACAAAATATATAAGCAGAAACAGAAAGAGAGGGTTGGGAGGGTGGCCTAATGGTTAAGGTGCTTGCCTTGCAAACACAAGGTGCAGGATTAGAGTCTCACAAGGGATAATTGGCTAAGCTTAAAATGGCTCGCAAGGGCAGTTAGCTTAGTACTAATCTATGAACCTATGAATCAGGGTAAATGTACTTGCATATAGTTAGTAGATTATCCTAATAACTTTATGCATAATAAATAAAAAAAAATAATATGGAATTCCCTGACGTGTAAAATAACAAAAATGAAAATGAAAATAACAACTGACATCTTCCCTATAGTAGACTAGAGAGATAGAGAGAGAGGTTATATGGAAAGATGGAATAGAAATAACAGGTTGGCTTATTTATAATGAAACATGATCTAAACAGCTTTATCATTTTCTCATTTATAATTTTAATGATGGGCTTTTTTAAGATGATACATACTAAAAATATGAGGCAGACAAACATGAAGTAGAAGCATGAGCTAGGTGTAGATAGTCCGATGGAAAGGTTGAGAGGTAGTTGGTTTGATTTTATCAGCAAACTAGAAATATGTTATTCCATAATAGAATGTTTTAAGGTTATATTGTTAGATAATTCTTTATTTGTTTACACATTTTGTCCATAGCTGAAGATTTCATATTGTTGTTTATGAATTATACAATAGTTTTGTACATAAATGTTGTTTTTTGCAATATGTTTTTTATAAATGTCTGATTTAAAATGTTTATCTATTAACATTAATGGATTAAATAATGCCATAAAGAGAGAGAGAGTCTGCTTAAACACTAAAAGTTGCACAGAGCTCAAATATTATTTCTACAAGAAACACATTTACTTAATAAGGATAAAAACAAACTATCATTAAAAAATTATTTGATTTTAGCAGGTTCTGGTTTTTGAGCATAAAGAAGAGGCACTCTCATTCTATAGAGGAATTCATTGGTAATGCCTAAAATAAAATTACCTTTGTTAATAAAAATGGTATGTTAAGCATTGTGGTAATTGAGTGGAATAGGAAACTGTATACTTTAGTAAGCTGTTATTGGATTTCACGAGTTGGAGCTAAAGATACAAAAAAAAAATTATTTAGCACTATCACCTATTATATGAAAGGTGAATTATTACCCTTGGTGATTTTAATTGTATTTTATCAGACAAGGACACCACTGCTGATAGGAAACCAAGATTCACATATTCAGCCAAACATTTATCAAATTTTGTTAACCTAATGAACTTAAAGGATATGCATGAGCTAAGAAAAGTAAATTCACTTCAATTTACCCATTATTCTTATAGATACAGAACACAAACAAATATTGATAAAATATTTGTTACAAACAATCTGATACCATATATGAGTAAAGTTTCAATAGTAGCATGTCTATATTATATTAAAAATGACAACTTAATACATCATAGAAGATTATCAGCATATACTGTTAAAATAAAAGTGTAAAATGTGTGTGTGTGTGTGTGTGTGTGTGTGTGTGTGTGTGTGTGTGTGTGTGTGTGTGTGTGTGTGTGTGTGTGTGTCATACCTTTAAGAAGCATTTCCAAGGACAGCAGGTACATATAAATAGCAAGCATGTGCTAGCTTCAGTGCCATTTTGAGAGCTCAGCCAGAGTGTGAGCATGTATGACAGAGATAATGTTTATAAGTTTATCTAAGTTAAAGTTACTAAGCCTTAATCCTGATGTGTTTGTACATAATAAAGCTGCTTGAACAAAACCCACAACTGTTTGTCTGTTTTATCCTGACCAGACAAGTGATAAAAAGGATTTAAGAAGTGGTATGTAAAAGAGAGCAATAATTTCCTAAAAATAAATATAAATGGTGAAGTAACTGAAATTGACCTTTGGGATTCACTAAAGGCTAACTTAAATGGGAGAATTACAAGTTGGTATATTAATAAAACAAGAGAGTGGGACAAAGAATTAAACACACTGCAGGTCAAAATAGATAAAATAAAGTTAAACCTAAACCCAAATGATATTATCTGAAAGTTAGCACTAAACAAATTAAATACAAAATACACTGAAATTCTAAATCATAAAGTTTCAATAAACATGGAAAAATTTAAACTTCAAGCGTATTTAGTAAATCTGTCAAGTTTACATAAACTTGCTATTGGATCAAAGAAAATGAATAAACTAAATCATATCAAAGAAATTATAACACATAAAAAGGGAAAGAAGAACAGATATTAAAAGTATTCTTGAGAGCTTCAGAATATTTTATGAAAATATAAATAACTTAGAAAATTATGAAAATAGTTGAAACTTTTCTAAAGGAAAATATAAAAAATAAATTAACAAGTGAACAAATTGAAAAAAAATGATATACTATTCACTTTAATAGAAATAAAAGGTCAAATAAAAAAGTTAAAAAATAATAAGGGACCAGGCTTAGATGGCCTTCTACCAGAATTGTATAACGTATTACTGGATAATGCTGTCAGAATATTAGAAAAAGCCTACAGAGAAATAAAAACAACTTATGAAGTTCCACGTCATGCAAATATTCCCTTATATCACCCATTTAAAACAAGACAAGGACCCTACAAAATGTCAATCCTATAGACCCATTTCACTCTTAAATGTTGACTATAAGATGTTCATGTCTATTTTAGCCAACAGAATTAATCTAGTATTGCCAAAATGAATTAACATTCAAACAGTATTTATTTTAAATAGGTACAAGATAATATAATAAGAATACACACACTAATAGACATCCAAATAAAAAGAAAAAAGCACTTTCCATCATTAGTCTTGTTTTAGACAAATGTTTTGACTCAGTCAATTGGCCTTATCTATTTAATGCACTTAAAGTATATAACTTCTCAGCTGAGCTAATTGCATTAATTTCAAAGTCCTACATTAATTCATAATTCCTTTAAACTACAAAAAGGTACAAAACAAGGTTGTCCACTGTTACTTTTTGCATTAGTAATTGAACCTTTTGCTAATTTTATTAGACCAAATAAGAACATTAATGGAATCAAAATAAAAGATGATTTTGAACTTAATATTCAACTCTTTACATATAATAGGAAATATAGAAAATCATTAGAACATATAATTAGTTCTAGGAGACAGTTTGACAAAGTCTCAAACTTAAAATGTAATCATAACAACACAAGTGCATTATTAATTAATAAGAAATTAATTCATACAAAAAATATTCTGATTTCAATTGGAATAACTCTTAAGTATCTTGGTAGCACCATCATGTCTAATAATAAAGAAATGATACAAATGAATTTCCAACAGATTATCAATAAAATTATAAGTTTAGTTACATGATGGAATAAATTCTTCTTTACTATGGAAGAACACCTAATGTTAATTAAGATGGTAATCCTTCCTAAAATATTATTTGTTATGCAATCACTAATACTGTCTCCATAAAAAAAATATGAAAAAGATAAACAATATGCTATTTAAATTTCTTTGGCATCCCAATAAACCAAGAGTTTATTTTAATTGTCACACAAAATGTTGGGATAATAGTGGAATAGGACTTCCTGATATTCAATTGCATGCCACTTCAGCAACTTTAAAAGTTATTGCATTATGGATAAATTCATCACATTAATCAAAATGGAAACAAATACATCAAGAAATATTATCTAAAAAATAAACATATAACCTGTCATAAGGAAATAGTTCCTAACAGCTTTACCTGGCTATTAAAAGAGTTTCTCATAAATCAAAACAATTCTTCTATTCAAATTCCCTATATAAATAATATTTCCTCTTCTTTCTGGAAGTTTACATATTCTAATTGTTGTAGTAAAAACTTAACCTTTTCCATATTTCCAATAGCAAATACAAATGAATCAATTTCACTAAAATGATAGAACTGAATGAAGAAAATAACTTAACTTATTGGCATCAATTTTTAAATGGTACTGAAATACATACTGTTGAAAACGTAATGTGCAGATACAATCACAATTCTAAAAATTGGTTAATATTACAAATATGTAGAGATTTTGTCAACACAACAATAAATATATTTAATTTAGATAAGAAATTATTCCTCAAAATACTGGAATTCCTAATAAATATTAACAATAGTGCAATGAAAAATAAGTCAAATTTGAATTCAGAAAGTAATTTTAGAGAATTCTTAGGTTAGATCTCTCATATTTAAATAAGACCTATTGGAATTATTCCACAAAAATTAATAATAGAGACTTTATAGAAAAAAATGAGAAAATAGTGAAAGTCAACAGATAAAACTACATCCTCTTTATAATGGAAAATTTTGACTTGGAAATTCTTACACATAGCTTTTGTTACACCTAACTAAATTAAAATTATGTATAAATTAAATATAATTAAATGCTGGAGATGTGATTCTGAAATAATATGGATTTGGATGCATTGGATTCAGTACACAAAATTAGGCATTGAGCTGCTAATGATCTTCAACCTGTAGTTTAAGGTTTGATTCCTTCAGTTTCCATTCACCTATTGCATGATTCTAACCATATCACTTAACCAGGCAATGCTCCCAAGTCATTCCTGAAAAGAAATTGTGGCTGGTTAACTAATGAATAAAAAAAAAATCAGTGAATATGTGTTATAAAGTTATATCAACATAGTTATTAATATTTCATGATTGTTATTTTTGTTTAAAAATAAAATCTACAGACTTTTATCTTTATCACTAATGTCTAACATATTTCACAATCAATTGATAGACTCTCAATGAAGTTGTACTAAAGGAAATGGTGTACTCACTGGAAAAGCATATCATTACAACAGTATATTAAAGGGATTTCTTTTTATCAAGCAAACACATACAATCACACATACACATACAATATATTGCAATACAATATCAACAAACCTAAACAAAAAGACCATTTTCTAAGTGCAAAAATGCCCTCCAAAATGAGTATTACAGAGGAACAATGGACCTTCCAATGATATGGAGTTCCTGTACCAGTGAAACCAGTCCTCACTACACTTCTATGCAGACTAATGAGAATATTGTTTACATAACAGCATCACATCCTGTCAATTAGCAAATCTGTAGATTTTGTTCCTAGCAACACCCAGATAGTCATACCGCATAACCCCTCATCATATATAAACTAAAATTTCATGTGTAGAATAACATTTTATTAGTTGTTATATATGTATTGCTTTTTCCTCATTTGAAGAGTATAATCCACATAGCATAAACAGACTACTTCAACCAGGCCAATCCGCAACACCACCCCCTATAGGATCAAATTCTGACGATCCAAAGCAAACTGCTAATGCTTTTAATACCTTCTTCACTGAGACCATCCAAACACTTGCTAATCAACTAACAGCCAATAGCTCTATCCTTCCAACAAATACTACTAACTCTCTCCCAACTCTAAACCTGCAATCTGTCCCAACTTCCCTCATCTGCAACCACTTAAGTAAACTAAAACCTACTACCCCCTCAGCTGACCAGCTACCTGCTGAATATCTGCAAAAGGCAGCCAAAGTCATAGCTTATCCTGTATCAATGCTGATAAATAGAACCATACAAGAAAGCACTATTCCCACCATCTGGAAAATCTCCTACATTATCCCCCTACACAAGGGTGGAAACTCCAGAGAATATTCTAACTATTGTCCCATTGCACTGCTTTCCCCATTAGCTAAAATAATGGAAAAGTGCATCCACAGACAGTTACTAGACCACCTACTCCAGAACAATTTACTGGCCAAATCTCAACATGACTTCAGGCCTATCCACAGTACAACAACTGCACTCCTATCCTTCACTGACAGCAGCAATAAAAACTGTAATAACAATCTTCTCTCTTCAGCACTTTTCATCGACCTTTCAAAAGCATTCGACATGGTCAACCACCACTTACTTCTCAATATTCTAAAATCCTTCTCTCTGGGCACAAAGACTATACAATGGTTCCAGTCCTGCCTTGATAACAGACAGCAGGCAGTGCTATGGGACAACAACCTCTCATCCCATCTCCCAGTTACCCTAGGTGTTCCTCAGGGCTCTCTATTGGGCCCCCTCCTTTTCTCAATATTTATCATTGACCTCAACCTAACTATTCCTTTAACTAACTGTGTACAATACGCAGATGATTCGACAATAATATGCTCAGCTAAATCTCAATCCCAAGTACAGACTCTAACTCAGATAATGTTCAATAAAACGGAAAATTGGTTTCTACAACGCTGCCTTCTCTTGAACCCAAAAAAAAAACAAACTCCTCCTCTTCACTCCTACCCGTAAATCTCTCTCAATGAACTTTTCAGTCTTATCCAATAATGGTACACTCATATCTCCTGATCCAACAACTAAACTTCTAGGGATAACCATTTATAACAACCTGAACTTTGAAACCCATATCAACAATACCATAAAAACTGTCAACAGGAAACTAGGCTCCCTCTATAGGATAAAACCCTTTCTCTCCCCACTAGCCAGAACCACTATTGCCTCTTCCCACCTTATCTCCACACTTCTCTATGCTTTTTCCATATATACTAACTTGTCAAAAAATAACCTTAACAAGCTAGCCAATGCTTACAATAGCATTGCTAGATTTGCTACTGCTTCCTCCTTTAGGACCCATCACTGCCATAACCTGAAACAATTAGGTTGGTTAGAGCTTCTAAATCAGATTCATTTTAAACAACTCACCATTGCGCACAAAACCCTTTTCCAAGCTACCAATACCCCAATACTTGCTAGTCTCATTACCCAATATAAGAACCTTTCAACTTTACGCTCATCTAATAAACTACTACTATCAACATGTAAATCTAATATCATGGCAGGAAATGCTCTGTTCTCAAATGCAGTTGGAAAGTATTGGAACCAACTCCCCCATGAACATACATCACTGTCTTCATTTACACTTTTTAAACACAATCTGAAACTCTATCTTAAAGCCCATTGGTTATGTCCCTGTACAAATCCAGACTAATCTCATATTATATCCCAAATACCCTCTATTAAGACCTAATTCCTGCTCTGTCTGTGTCTTTTTAGATCAAGGCCTATCCTTGGCAAAAACATATCTTATCCTAACAGAGATAATTTAAAATAAACATATCTTATCCTAATAGAGATAATTTAAAATACTTAGTTAAATTCTTCTGTATATAATTCTAAAGCATCCTACCTAAGGCAGGCAACAAGTATTGTTTAAACTGTGAGCATTGCTGAACTGTTGAATTTTGAAGTATGTATTTGTTTAACAATTACTTTCTAGTTACTAATGAAGTCTTGTACATAAAGTCTAAAATATCGTATCTAATGCTTGTAACATGTTTTTTGTATAAACTGTGAAGATTCCTGAACTGTTTAAAATTTGTAGTATTTAACTGTATAACAACTAGTACATGTATGTTAGTAGTCTAGTAATCTCTTGGAGCTTGTCTCCCTGGGACTCTACTGAAAATGGACATAAATCCAGTTAGACTATCCCGGTCAACAAATGCAAAATAAAATAAATAAAAATAAAAATAAATAAATACATGGGACAGTAAACAAAAGTCAGACATAATTACAAAGGCTTTATTCTTCTGTGTCTTAGCATATTGCCTATTTAGGTAGAGACTACCACCTCCTGCTCAAATATAGGCCATGAAGAATGAAATATGAAAATAGTGCATTTTTAGCACAGACATAACTGCATGGTCTGTACACCAGCATCATGTATCTACTAGGAAGTAATGTATTTTAAAATATATAGCTGTGAAATTATTTCAAAATCCCCATCCCATTTTCCTGAAATCAAACCATCATTTTCTATAAGAAATAAGAGTTTTCAACTCTCTTTTTTTTCATAACATATGGATACAGACACTTTTGTCATGTGTGAAAAGTATAAGGCAATGAAGACATGCCCATATAACTTAAAAGGCTTACTCTTAGGCCACAGAATGCTTCCCAAAAATATGCAAGTATTGCGCCTTTTATCTACCATTCTACCTAACCAACAAGTGAAAAGGTTTCCTCTTATAACATGAAGGCAGATGACTTGTGTTGCAAAACGATCAGGCTGTAGTAATTACACGCGTCTAAAGCATTTCTCCCCAAGCCTCCGCTGAAAATTGGCTCATTCCAAGACAGACTTTCCCAGTTAATAAATGTTAAATAAATAAATAAATAAAAATAAATAAAACAATAGTATGAGTGCACTTAAAATTAAAGCAGTTTTAATGATGTCACAGGACATAATGGGTGAATGTCAGTACTTCTTCTTCCAGCTTTTCTCAGTTAGGGGTCGCCACAGCGGATCACCTGTCCGCTCATGATTGGCAGTGGAGTTTTACGGTGTCAAGTTGCCAGCCCGGTGCCC